>NC_081414.1:367495491-367795491 GCF_030272615.1 Cryptomeria japonica | reverse complement strand
TCAACTCATTAATAGAAATCACTTTCATTTTGTAAGCCGGTGGCAAAGATCTTAAAACTTTAGAAACAATTTCATCTTCACTTAAGGATTCTCCACACCATTATATTCCTAAAACAATTTCATTAACTCTTTCCATAAATGCAGAAATTCTTTCATCCCCTTCCATTTTATAATTTTCATACCTGACCCGGTAACATTCCAATTTTGCAATTTTGACAATGGTACCTCCTTCATTCAATGCTTCTAGTTTATTCCAAATAGCTTTTTCAGTAGATCTGTTTGATAATCCCATGATTTTTTGATCTGATAATGCACTAAGAAGTGCTTCTCTTCCTTTGCAATCACTCTCCAAGTCTTTAGCCAATGTCGGTGGATGAGGCTTATTCAGAGTAGGACCAACATAGCATTTTTTTGTAACATCCCATACATCTCTTCCAATGCAGTTCAGATGTGTTTCCATTCTGATCTTCCATATACCATAGTTAGTTCCATCAAGTTTAGGATTGTCCTTCCTAAAAATATTTGCTGCCATAGGATCTCCTCAAGCTGTTAGGCTTTTGCAAAAGAGGACTAGGCTCTGATACCAATTGTTAGGAACCAGGAAGAACAACTAAGAGGGGGGGTGAATCAGTTGTCAATAAATTACAACCCAAAACCAATTAATCCAACTTAAAACTTGGTGTCGGTAAAACAGATTAATAGTTATAGCAGTACCGGTATAACTTATTGCATGAAACAGAAATAGAAACAACATCCACAACACATGACATGGAGATTTTGATGTGGAAACCCTATAAGGGGAAAAAGCACGGTGGGAAACCTTACCCACAATTAGATGATACTATTGCAGATAGTAAGTGAATACAATAATGGGGTCTGCACATGCAGAAAGGCCAACCGCCTAGAGCTCATTGCTCAATCACAAAATAGGAGTCACACTGACTACAATTGGATGGTTAAATCCAATAACAATGTAGTGCTTCAATATAGCATCTACAATGCTGGATTCAGTACCGGTTTAAGCTCTAACTATGAGTGCCAAACACCTTCATAACCTTTCCTTCAACCTTTAAATAATATATGCATGATTCACACAAGGATATGCTTATTTTCTCTCTACAATGATCTTCAATAAGATCTTACAATTATTTATACAAAACCTAAGACCTTATGATGAGGTCGGCTCACTAAAGATATTACAATTAAATCAATTACAAATAAGTATTGATGCAATACAATATGTCAGCCTCAATACATTTACACAATAATCAATCAATTAATCATTTCCAAAATGTGTTGTGTTGATCTGGAACATGATATCTTGTACCGGTCCATAACCTAGACCTATCTGTCAGTAAAGGCAAATATGTGAACCCGATTAGTCCAATAAGCAAAAAACCAAATGCAAACATCCAATCCATATCTTCAACATAACCAAATGATCTCCAAATGATAACAAGTCATCATCAACTTCCTAAGTTGTCGGTGAAACATATATCCTGTCGGTGAAGCATATACCAATGACTGTGCATAAGCCAATATCCATGTCAGGACCACACTGTGTCATTTTAACAATAAACCAATATAACCAAAGTGCCAAATCAACAATGTAGACCTCCAGAAAGATAAGTGTTAACATCAATGACAAAACCAATGCAACACATGACGAAGTCATCCATAATACCAACAATGAGCTTCTCTTTCACTACATAGAAGGCTCCTTGTGCTCGCTCCAAAAGATTTTTCCTTAGATCTTAGTTCTTAGATTATATTCCTTCAAATGAAGAAAGAGAGCTCTTATGTATGAAACCCTAGATCTTAATTTTGTCTTTAGGCCGACCTAGGATTTGAATTTCCTTCCAATTTCTTGGGGTTAAGCATTATAATATCATAGGATTATGCTCTCGAAATTTTGGGAAAAATGTTGGGGACCGTGTTGCACTTGCACATGGTCCGACCAAATTTTCACCAAATTTTTGGGGCCGTTAGATATGATGATATTAGAGTGAGTCACAAAGTCACAACTGATTTTGAGATGTTTTTCCATGCAAAATCGGGCCTTAAAGGTTGAAATAAGCCATAATTAGGGTTTTATGATTTAATGATTTATTGGAGAAATAAAATAAAAAGGGGCACACTTAGGGTAAAGGGCCCAATTTTATGATGTGGGGAGTGATGAAAAATAACTTTAGATTTAATTAAATTAATTAATTAAATTCTTAAAGGGAAATTACAATGCAAGATGCAAACACACAAAGGCGGGTGCTAAACTAAGTAGAGAATTGTACCACCCTAGCAAGGGTGTACAATTTATGACGCTACACTACCATGAAAAGATAAAGAGATACAATTTGAAGCCTTGATATCCTTAATTGAATATTTTTGGAAGAATAACATAGGGGTATCTCCTAATCAAAAAGATGTTGTAAGGAGGAGGATTGGTAGTCAAATCCATGATTCACATCCAAATCATTTTTTTCGATATGACTCAAAACACAATTTTTTGCCAAGTTTCTAGAGATGTATCCTCAAATTAAAATTAGTCAAATATTTTTTGAAATGGTAAGCCTTTTTATGTCAAAATAGATCACACACACACAACTTTTTGTTGTAGAGTACATTGAATTTTCAAATCATCATGATGCTTATCAATATATATGTGTAGATTTGCATACTAACAATGCTCTGCAAGAAAGTAACATAAATGCTCCACCTAGATATTGAAGGGGTTTCATATCTACCATTTTATGTGAAAGAGGTGATGGTCAACAATTTAACAATAATGTCTTCTTGGATGACACATGTGTTCATTGTGGTGGCTTGCAAAATTTGCTAATGTGTGAACATATGGAGAGTATAAATGTATTGGGAATAAACTAGTGGAATTTGGCAAATATAAGACAATGACCTACTGTCTTAAAGATGAAAAAGAAGCAAAAAGGTGTGAATATGTCAGTGAAATGATTCCACTATATAAATTTATGGGCATTTTTTGTGAGAATATATTGTATGAGTATGCAAGGAATACCCATAGAGCTTGATGGTTGGACTTACAATTCAAGATATGAAGACACATTTCCACTTGATACCATTATTTCAGTTGTTGACTTTGCAAAGAACTACACACTAAAGCCACAAGATGAAGTGCAATATCAATATTACAACTCCACATAGGTTGCTATATAAGTGCATACAACATTCATTCATCTTGGTGATAGTATAGATGAAAAAAAGAAGATATTGAGGGAGTATCATTTTTATATTAGCGATGATTGCACATATTCTATAGAGTTTGTGCAAGGTTTCTTTCAAATGTTCTATTGTAATTTGGCTAGTAGGGGTATTTCATTCTATCAACATAGCATATAGCCAGATAATTGTGCATCACAATTAAAGAACTCTTGGATGTTTTATTGGTTGAGAATGATGCATTATATCAATGGTGTTCAACATATATGGAATTTTTGAGAGGTTAGGCATGGAAAGGGGGAGCATGATGGTGCAAAATCATGTATCAAAAGAGCTTTAGCACAAGAAGAGTTAAAGTACAAAGATAAAACAAATTTAATGGATGCAAAATCTATCGTTGAGTGCTATAATGCTACAATGGGTCTAGGTAATGAAGGTGATTCTATAGTTTGTAGATTTTTTTGGTTGATAGATGATACTAACATTGGAAAATATGAGGATTGGTGTACATTGATAGGATTGAGAAAGCTACACTCTTCTAGAATCTCTAATGCAAGTTCATGGAGTATACATACGTGACATATGGTGTGCTTTTGTTTGTCATGTGTAGATGAATCATGGAATGAGTGTGAGTCAAAGGATTGGGTTGACAAATGGTGTACACAAACTCTAAGCTCACTTGAGACATATCGACTCTCGATAGAATTGTAACTCACACAGATGGAAGCATCACTTGAATTTGATCATGTATCAAATCTAGTCCAACTAGGTAAATTATCAAAAAATGAAAAAGCATTTTTTGGAAATTATGACACATACAAATGGTTCATCTAAACATATGAGGTCATGATAGGACCCTCTCCAATAGCCTCACTTAGTTTTTGAAGACTCGAATCCATTCACCTATGGTGAGACTTTTTATATTGCCCCAAAAAGCATCAAATGCATTTATTGAAAAGTTGCAATATACCCTAACTTTGATTCTATTCATCATGAGAACAAACCATCAATGTGAGTGCATCTAGGAGGCCCATTTTACACTAGGAATTCCCCTATTTCACTCGCTAAGTCACCTAAACATTTTATGCCATACCCTAGCCACACGTTCTCTTAAGTGTCCTAAGTGGCCAAATTGTCAAACTTTGATAGAGCATTTTTTGGAAACTATGAAACATACAGATGGTCCATCTAAACCTATGAGGTTATGTTAGGCCCCTCTCTAGTAACCTCTCTCAATTTTTTAAGACTTGAATCCATTCACTTGTGGTGAGACTTTTTATGCTGCCCCAAAAAGTGTCAAATACATTCAATGAAAAGTTGCAATATGCCCTAATTTTCATTATGCTCATGGTAGCCACAAACCATTACTGCAACCACAATAGGAGGTCATGTTTATGATAGGAATTCTCCTATTTCACTCGCCAAGTCACTCGAACATTCTGAGCCATACCCTAGTCAAGCGTTCTCTTGAGTGTCCTAAGTGTGAAAATTATCAAACTTTGATGGAGTGTTTATCAAAATATATGGCACATAAAAATGATTCATCTAAACATATGGGGTCATGTCATGCTCCTCTCTAATAACCTCTCTCATATTTTGAAGACTCTAATCCATTTGCTTGTGGTGAGACTTTTATTCTACCCCAAACAACTTCATATGCATTCAAAGAAATGTTGCAATATACCTGGATTTTATATGTTTGTTGTGGCCACAAAAAAACAATGTGAGCACATCCGAGAGGTTTTTTTATGCTAGGAATGCCCTTATTTCACTCACCAATTCACTCAATCATTTTGGGCCATACCTTAGCCATACATTCTCTTGAGTGCCTTAAGTACGAAAATTGTCAAACTTTGACAATGTGTTTCTTAGAATATATGACACATACAAATGAGCCATATGAATCTACAATGTCATGTCACACCTCTCTCAAATTTTGAAGACTCAAATCCATTTGTCCATGCTGAGACTTTTTTTCCTACCCCAAAAATCTTCATACACATTCAACGAAAATTTACAATATGCCCTAACTTTCATTTTTTTGTAGCCATAAACCATTAATGCGAGTGTATCCGAGAGGCCGATTTTAAGCTAGGCATGCCCCAATTTCACTCATCAAGTTTCCTGATCATTTTAGGCCATACCGTAGCCACATGTTCTCTTGAGTTCCCTAAGTGTGAAATTTGTCAAACTTTGACGGTATGTTTCTCAAAATTTATGGCACATATGAATGAGCTATCTAAACCTACGAGGTCTTGTCAGACCCCTCTCCAATAACATCTCTCAAATTTTGAAGACTCAAATCCATTTGATTGTGTAGAGACTTTTTTTGTTGCAACAAAAAGTGTTCAATGATTAGTTGCAATATATTGCAACTTTCATTATGTTTGTCATGGCCACAAACTATCAATGTGAGTGCATCCAAGAGGCTAGTTTTATACCAAGCATACCACTATTTCACTTGCCTGGTTTCTTGATCATTCTGGGCCATACCTTAGCAACGCATTCTCTTTATTATCATAAGTGGAAAATTGGCAAACTTTGAGAGTGTTTCTCAAAATGTATGGCACATACAAACAATCCTCCTAAACCTATAGGGTTTTGTCATGCCCCTCTCCAATAACCTCTCTTATATTTTGAAGACTCAAATCAATTTTCTCATGTCGAGACATTTTTTATTGAAACAAAAAGTGTTAGATGCATTCAATAAAAAGTTGAAATATTATGTTCATCATGGGCACAAACCATCAACACAAGCATTTCGAGGAGGACAAGTTTATGTTAGGCATGTCACTATTTCACTTGCTAAGTCACTCGATCATTGCGTGCCATACACTAGCGACACATTCTCTTGAGTGCTCTAACTACAAAAAATGTCAAACTTGGATGGAGTATTTCTAAAAATGTATGGAACATACAAATAATTCATTTGAATATATGGGGTCTTATCACACCCCTCACTAATAACCTCTCTTATATTTTTAGTAATCAAATCCATTTTCCCTTGGTGAAACTTTTTCTACTGCCCAAAAAAGTGTCATATGCATTAAATGACAAGTTGCAATATACCCCATTGTATTCATTGTGGCCACAAACTATCAATGTGAGCATATCCAGGAGACTAATTTTATGCTAGGCATTCCCCTATTTCTCTTTCCAATCCGCCTAAATGTTTCGAGCCATACCCTAGCCACACACTCTTTAGTGCATAAAAGTTACCTTTTTTGCCATAACTTATATCATGTACCTAATAATTAATATCTAAGACCATTTTGAGATACCCTTTTTTCACTTATTTAACATATGTGAAAATTATATAGGGTTCTTTTGTATGGAATAAATAGAAAATTATTGTTTACAGTCAAATTAGGCTTATTTTTAAGACTATTTTAGGACATAAGAGATCAAATGTATTGATCATTCCCAAATATAGATAAGGAAGGTGTAAATAGACATAGCTAACATGTCTAAGCACTCTTCTAACATAAATAACTCATTCAAGCACTAGAAATCACAAAAATACAATCTACACATGTGGGACATGTATGAAAGTTGACACACTTTTCTAAAAACCTATAAGCATCAAGACTTCTTGTCTTTTTTAATTCCTCCAGGAGGAATTTTGAAAGGTCTTGTAGTCTCATAAAATTGTGACCCCTGCAATTTTAACCACATTTTGGGTCCTCACCTTGGCGACGACATCTTCTTCCCTAACCGAGACCTATTTCTGCATTTCCAACCCTTCACTCTTTCTCCTTCATGACCTGTGTTTTCTCTAGACCCTATCCAAGCCCCAAAATAGGTTAGGATAGTGGGATGGCACCCCTATCCCCCTAGTATAGGGGCGGGGCACCCTTTTCCCCACCCCTTAGGGTGGCCCTATGTAAGGTTTGCCCGATCTCCTATGCACAATTTGTCTTCGGGGTTTGTAATTCCTCTTTGTTGACCTTCGGTGGTTGAAAATTAATCCTTGAGGCATGCATAAAAAGGAATTCAATACCCTCATTCATGGATGGTGGACAACAGAGAGACATATAAGGAGCATAAGGAGAAGATACAAGTTTTCAAGGTCATCATCAAACATTCAAGCATTCAAGTCTTCTTCATTCATCCTTTGGAGCAACATCACAACATTCATTTGCAAGCATGTGTGTGTGTTAGGGTTTTGTCATGTTACATGCCAGTCCATACAACATTTGTTGTTACATTCAAGAAGCAAAGCAATCATCATCAACAAGTTCCAAATCTACACGGTATACATTTCCATTGTTTACATTCAAGCATTTGCAATTACTTCCTTCCAAGGTTGATTCCTCAACCGGGGTTTGACTGAGGCAAAAACCTATCCACAACCATTCTCCATCTCTTTTCTACGTGTAGGTTGTAGGTGCACAACTATAATTGCAGGTTTGGGCTTCATTTCATGAGACGAAAGAACCCTTTTTGTTTCGTGGATTTTGTGGAGGAACATGTACATTCCTGCCACAGTCCTGACGAATTTTCTCCAAATTTGTAGGGAAGATCCACATGAGTCTAATTAGCTCAGATCCAAAGTTACAGTGCAATCCCGAACTGGTAGCTCCTCATTTCACTCATTTCCTCTCTCTTTTCCACATAGTCAACAAGTCAACTTTCTCATTTACAAAAGAGGGTAAATCACACTTCAACCACTTGCAATCCACTTAGAATTCACATCCTTGTTTCCCTTGGATTTGGATCTATTGGATTCAACCCCTCTTTTGAATGTAAAGTTCTTTCCAAGTGAAAATCATCCTTGTGGCTTCCTTTCTCTCTCCTAGGTGGGGAGTCACTAGGATCCAATTTTCCACTTTACATTTTGGTGAACCCAACGTATTACACATTAAATCTGATTTCTGATTATTAGATCTGATTAATTTCAATTTTAATTTCAAATTTTCATTTTCAAGTTTGATCTATTTGCAAATTTTAGAGGTTAATTGCATAAAAAACCCTAATTTTTCATTTTGAGAAAATTAAGCTTGTGAGGTGTAAAATTTTAATTGCTTGTTACAGATCTGATTTCTATTTCAAAATTCCAATTCAAATCTGTCTCTTTATTCTGAAAATTCAGTGGTTAAATCACAAAACCCTAATTTTTAAGATATTTTCATTTTTGACCGATCTAGACATTTCCAAATCGGTTATTTTTTGGGATTCGCATTAAAATCATAATCTCTACCATCCCTGAAAATTTTGAAAAAAATTGGTAGGACCGTGTGCGTTCCCGCCACGATCCTTGACTTTTTTCCTAAAATTTCGGGAGACGAAATTGACTGTATTTTCTGCTTAGATCTAGAAATCCAGCATACTTTATCAATTTTAACACTCTTTAAGGTCAAACACAAATTCAAAATTCATCAAATTCAAATCTTAAAATTAATTTTCATAAAAAGGTCCTAATTTTAGATCTGCTTTTTCAGCAAATTCAGATTTCACTTAAAAGATTTTTGATGGTAATTAATAAATTGGATTTACTTTCTCTTTCACATGTGATTACATTAATTTTTGCATATATTTATCATGTGTCGGATAAGAGTTTCTTCCATTTCCTGTTGCTTCTCTTTCTTCATAGCACTTGGTCATATTGTGTTGTTAGGATTTCCAAATTATTAAATCTCAAAGCTTTTATGTATCATTTGTGTTGCATTATGGTGATGTTGTTAACAAAATGCATTTCCTATGTTAATCACTTTAAAGATTTTGTAGACCCTAAACCTAAATATCCTAACCCTTGTACCTCTCCTAGGGTATCTTGTGTGAAAGAAATGAGATCTAATGCTTTACCCAATGATCTTTCTACAAGAGAGCAAACATTGGAAGGTAATATGGATCCATCTTCTTCTTCTCATACCCTTGAGCAAGGGGGGAAATATGAAAACATCAACCTTCTTTTTTTTTTAAGCAAAAGGCCAAGGCCTATAATATATTAATTATAATATAAAAGAGATTACAATATATAAGGAATAGACTAGAAAGAAAAAAAGAAAAAGAAAAAGGACACCCTCTATGTAGGATGCTAGAAACATCTGACCCTTAAGCTACTAAATCTTCCACTATATGAAGGGAAGATAATACATTACAACTCGAATACAAGGGGATAAAATTGCAAAATAAATCTGATCTAAAAAGATGATCTAAGAAGAAAGACAAATATCCTTAGCATCTCCATGCCTCCTTCCATTACCAGTTGTGAAGACAAAGACATTCCATCCTCCATCAAAAACTACCAATCTCTGGTACAATGCTTGAAAACATAGAGGGATCGAAGCTAGCCAAACCGCCAACCGCCAGCTGAGACGACCAAGGGAAAACCTGCCTAGGTATCAATCATAGCCAAAACCCACTCGAACCGACCAAAACGAGCGATGTCACTGCCCATAAGAAAAAATTTAGTCTTCTATCTCCATCAAACACTCGGGCTCACCGCCAACATCTGCAAAAAGAGCACCTTATGAGAAAGCCCTGTCCCCAAAACTCTATGATCACTGACTAATGTGCAATTCTAGATTCATGTGAAGAAGTTACTTCACATGGTCGAGGGAAGGAGCTTGAAAGCCCAAAAATATCAATCAATGCGAACTCCCTCAAGATCCATACCACAGTGAATTTTGCTACCACTAATGACATTAGTGGTTCTCCAATTAACCATGCAAATTGATAAACCCAAGATAGGAACAGGTGTGGATAAGGGTAATTTAAACCATGGATGAAGGAGATGCACACTGCCATGAGGGTGGAATCAAATAGAAAATAATCCCTATTCAAAAATCCCCCCACCATATATCTCCACGGAACAACTCATATTTGTCCAATTGGATATTCAATTCCTCCCATGTATAGGCAAAAGAATGAGTGAAATCTCCCATTACCAACTTAGTGAGATCCCTCGACTATGTTAAGTCCATGATATCATATGCAAATCTGGAAGCGCCAGTGGGTTTGCAACTATCCACTCTTCCCCAATAATAGTCCTTACCGCCCATTCTATTGAACCGCTCAAGATTGCAAAAGTATCAGCCATGATGATTGGATGAACAAATTCAAATTGCATTGGTTCGTTGGGACTCCCCTACAAACGAATTTGTTGAGCCATGAACCAAAGAAGTCGACAAAGCCCAGAAGCACACACTACTCCACCCAAAACTAACCTCAAACAACCTTGGACTGTTGCAAACCACCCTCGACCGAAAAATTCCACAAATGGAAAGAAGTTGTTTTTAATTAATAAAAAACCATCCACCTTGCAGGACCCGATGAGCCTAAATGTAGAAGTGCCCAACTTCTCTTTGGCCTCATATTTCAAGGACTTTCCCATGTGTGAAACCTTTGATATCCCCATTATCATGTGAACGGTCTGAAATATGAAACTTGGAATGACCTTCACTTGGTGATACTATACTATACGATAAACTCCGCCCTCGATTCATAGATAATCAATTGAAAAATTCATTGTTGATTGATAACCGTTAAAGCCGATAATTCAGTATAAATGTGGGAGAAAAAATCCACAGATAATAAGAGGATTATCTATAGCTCATGTAAGCTTATGATGACTGATTTAAGGCTAGCTACTCCAGCTTGTCGATGTACCATACAAATGGTAAACTGTTGCTGCTTAATCCCTTGCCATGTGCTCTAAAATGCAATGAAATGACTTTCCCATTAAATATGGATGAAGATCTCCGATGTTATACACTATCAGTGCGAAGGACTCCTTGGATAGATTTCCCACATGGTACCTTTCAATTGTCATATCCAGATGGCTTTACAAAGATGTTTGATTTGACGCCAACTGCACTTTGTCCTATCAAAATTATATTCTTTTGAAAGCAAGGAGATTGAGGAAGCTCGTGCCAACACTCTTATACGTGCACCTGGGTAGAGCCCCTAGTGAGATCAGTAATAATTGCGAGTGAAGTCCTTCCCAGTTTTGAAGGATATTTGTAATTGAGCCTTAGGAATTAAATCACACTATGCCCATTCTACAATCAACACAAAATAAGGTTAAAGAGAGGATTAATAAATTTGAAACACATCCCTATCTACTTGATCTCTTAGTGTTTTGATTTCAAGGAATTCCCTTTGAGATAGCACCACCTTTTTTGATTCTTGTTCACACCCCAAGTTTACCAAAATACCTACCAACCTTTTAGCTTCTCTGTAACAGTGCACTATTTGATAAGGAACTAGAGAAGGAATTAATTCTCTTGCTTCCTGAATAATGTAGTCTAACTGCCAATTGGGAGTTTTCTTCTTAAGGAGTGTAGATATGATATTATGAGAATCCCCTTCTATTATTAGATTGTTGGCCTTATATTTGATTGCTAATTTGATACTGAGAAGGAGTGCCTTTTCTTCTGCAATGTTATTAGAACCATTTGGTATCCTCCCATAACCCGCTACTAGGATTTTGCCCTTTTGATCTCTGATAAAACAACCAATTCCTGAAATTCCTAGGTTCCCTCGAGTTACACCATAGAAGTTCAGTTTTGAAAACCTGTTATTGGGGGGTTTCCATCTAATTTCTTTCCTGTCAATTTTGAATTTACGATTGCACATTAGACTCCCCTTGAATGGAAGCTTAATGAATTTCTATTTTTGCAATATATTATCATCCCAAGAGGATAAGAGTGGGTTTAACTTCTTCTTTCTGGTTGTGCATGCATTAACTACCTCTGAAATTGTTGACTCTATTATGAGATTCATATATGATATCTTATTTTTCTCCTTTTTAAAAATACGTTTGTTCCTTTCCCACCAAATATTCCAAGTCAAGACTATTGGGGCTATTTCCCAAATGACTGCAAAAAAGGACTCTTTATAAAGTCTAGGCCAAGCTTCAAAAACTTCTGAAACTAAGTCCTGTAGGGGGAATGCCAATCTAATATGAGGAGAAGCCACTTCCAACATTCTTGAGCTACTTCACATTGTAAGAGAATATGATCTATAGTCTCAATGTTTGTATTGCATAATATGCATTTAAAAGGTGGGGCTATTCTTAGTAAATCCAATCTGTCACTAGTCAAGATATGTTCTTTTAAAGAAAGCCACACAAAAGCTCTAGCCTTTTGCAAGCCATAATCATTCTAACAGAAGGAAAAATTTCTCAGTGAGGGAGTGGAGTCATGATTAGAGAAGAATTTCAGACCTTCCTTGACTGAATAAGCCCCAGATTTTGATGGAGTCCATACCATTCTATCATCATTTTCTTTGCAAAAGATCTATCTAAACTCTAGTTCTGAAGAAAGTTTTTGTATTTGAATTTGGAGAACTAGTAATTGTGTAAAAGATTTCCATTTTGCTTTCGGCTTGCCTTTAATAGAGTTGACATTAAAGTAATCTCTTACTGAACAACCCCAAAGATTTTGCAAAAAACATTTAATGTCCTCTAATCCCTGGATGTTGATCAAGGCCAGGTAATTGTTCCATGGATCCTCCCAAAATCTTGCTAGTCTTACATTATGTACAACCCAAGCTAGATTTGGTAACATGTACTCTCTACAACTCACAATGAAATTCCACATTTTTGATCCTTTGGGAGGATTAGATAGAGTAAAGATCCTTTCTGGTTCATTAGAATCAAGATATTTTCTTCTAATAATAGAAGCCCAGATGGATGAGGATTTTTCATAAAGTTTCCATACTAGCTTTGCACCAAGAGCAATATTCTTGTCTTCAAAATTTGGAATGCCCGCTCCCCCGTGTATTTTAGGAGCACACACCTTTTCCCAAGCTAGAAAGTGGATTTTATTTTTGGGGTCTCTATTTCCTTTCCACAAGAATTTGTTAAGATGAGACTCAAGATCATCTCTCATTTTTGAAGGCATAGGTAAAACAAACATGATATAATTGGGGATAGAAGACAACACTGACTTGATCAGTTATATCCTACCAGCAAGTGATAACCAATTATTCTTCCAAGAATCCATCTTGTTTTTAATAGTTGAAATGACTGATTCCCAATACTGATTTCTATTCACACCAGAGAACAAAGGGATACCCAAAAATTTACAGGGAAGCTTGGCCTGTTTGAATTCTATGGTACTGATCAAATTTTTTGCTAGAATGGGAGAGAAATGAAATAAGAAAACTTTGGATTTTGCCTTGCCCACTTTCTGATCAGACACTTCACAATAAGACTGGAGGACTTTCTTGATGTTCTTGGCTACCTTAACCAAAGCTTCTCCAAAGAGAATTGTATCATCAACGAATAGGCAGTGTGTGAAGACTACTTGAGATTGAGGAATATGAATCCCCCTCCATATTAAGGACTCCTGACTTGCTGATATCATTCTGCTTAGGGCTTCAGCCATAATGATGAAGAGAGACAGAGACAAAGGATCTCCTTGTCTCACACCTTGAGAGGATGAGAAAAAACCCATTGAAGATTCATTCAACAAAACTGAGAACTTTGCACCTGAGATGCAAGAAAGAATCCATTTGCTCCAAGATATTGAGAACCCAAATCTAATAAGAACTTGGTGTAAGAATTTCCAACATACTCGATCATATGCCTTCAACATGTCCGGTTTACTATACAAGAATAGCATGTCCAGTTTGAGACATTCTTAGAACCAGAGGGAAGTCTCTTAGAGAAAGATGTCGTCACTTTTCTCTTGTATAGTGGGCCATTCTTGGAACCAGAGCACACACTCTTAGAGAGAGATGTCTTCACTTCTTCTTTTCTTGTACAGTGGGTCATTCTTGGAACCAGAGCATGGTCTCTTAGAGAGAGATGACACCACTTTTCTTTTATGCGGGGTGACTATTCTCAGAACCAGAGCACAAACTCTTAGAGCAGGATGTCACACCTTTCTCGACACTTGTACTATACTTTCTATATAGGTTGTAGCGTACTCGGGCATAGACTCCTATGAGGCACTTTGAACCTCACTTGCACACATGCGCATGAGATTGAGTGGAACTAACGATGTTCTGACTCTCTCCCTTTACATGGATCACCTAGACAGGCTCTAGGGGTGAGATTTGCCATGTCCTCTCCAAGGATCACCTAGTTTTAGGGGTGAGACGTCCATGGTTTCTTTCTTCTTCACCTTTCTTCTCATGGATCACCAAAGTGTGTATTCATGTTCTCTCTCTTCTTCCTCTCATGAACTCATATTTTTACTATTGATAGTTCATGGACGATGTCAGCTTTTCTCTTCTATATGATCGCTTGTGTTTATGTGATGGTATTGGTCTTTGTGTCCTGATTAGTTGTTGAGACATCTGAGCTCAAGATCTCTTCAGCTAGTTAGTTTTTCGTCTTGTGTCTTGTTCTTGTCGTGTGTCTTTTTGTGTTTTGTCTTTGTTTTGTGTGTCTTGTACCTTTTTGTTTTGTGTGCTCATGCATATGTTGGGATGAGTTAAGACCCTAAGATTGGGGGCTTTTTTCTCCTCAATATTAGTGGTGTCTTACACTCCTTGTGGTTTTTCTCCATGTCTCTCATCTTCATCTCTCTATTTCTTCTACTTTATTGGCAGTAGTGGCATAAGCCATATTCTCGCTAAAGTGGGGGCTAAATGTAGTGTCATAAAATTGTGACCCCTGCAGTTTTAACCATATTTTGGGTCCTCACCTTGGCGATGAAATCTTCTTCCCTAATCGAGACCTATTTTTGCATTTCCAACCCTTCACTCTTTCTCCTTCATGACCTGTGTCTTCTCTAGACCCTATCCAGGCCCCAAAATAGGGTAGGACAGGGGTGTGGTGCCCCTGTCCCCCCTAGGACAGGGGTGTGGTTCCCCTATCCCCCTAGGAAAGGAGCATGGGACCCTTGTCCCCACCCTTAAGGTGATCCTTTGTCAGGTTTGCCCGATCTCCTATGCATAATTTGTCTTCAGGGTTTGCAATTCCTCTTTGTCGACCTTCGATGGTTGAAAATTAATCCTTGAGGCATGTATAAAAAGGAATTAAATATCCTCATTCATGGATGATGGACAATGAAGATACATATAAGGAGCATAAGGAGATGATACAAGATTTCAAGGTCACCATCAAGCATTCAAGAATTCAAGTCTTCTTCATTCATCCATTGGAGCAACATCACAACATTCATTTGCAAGCATGTGTGTGTGTTAGGGTTTTGTCATGTTACATGCCATTCCATACAACATTTGTGGTTACATTCAAGAAGAAAATCAATCATCATCAAGAAGTTGCAGAGCTACAAGGTATACATTTCCATTATTTTCATTCAAGCATTTACAATTACTTTCTTTCAAGGTTGATTCCTCAATGGGGGTTTGACTGAGGAAAACCCCTATCCACAACCATTCTCCCTCTCTTTTCTATGTGCAGGTTATAGGTTTGGGCTTCATTTGCAAATACGAAAGAACCCTTTTTGTTTTGCAGATTTTTTGGAGGACCATGTACATTCCCGCCACGGTCCTGACAAATTTTCTCCAAATTTGCAGGGCAGATCCACATCAATCTAATTAGCTCAGATCCAAAGTTACAATGCGATCTTGAACTGGTAGCTCCTCATTTCATTCATTTCCTCTCTCTTTTCCACATAGTCAACAAGTTAAATTTCTCATTTACAAAAGAGGGCAAATCACACTTCAACCACTTGTGATCCACTTAGAATTCACATCCTTGTTTCCCTTGGATTTGGATCTAGTGGATTCAACCCCTCTTTTGAATGTAAAGTTGTTTCCAAGTGAAAATAATCTTAGTGGCTTCCTTTCTCTCTCCTAGGTGGGGAGTCACTAGGATCCAATTTTCCACTTTACAGGTCTTCATGTCTCCATGGACTGCAATAAAATTGAAATGGTATTTTTCATCTTGGAGAACCTACTTACAACCTAAGCATTAAGGAGGGTACAAATTGTGACTTGCATTCTTATGTTGAGTGCTCAGATAGTGATTGCCATAATAGAGACTTTCCATTATGATCATATTGATCAATACCACATGGCATGTTATCCACACCATGCACCTTATGTCATTGAACAAAGTTATGCACAAATAAGACATGCCATGACTTTTCATGCACCATGTACTTAATTATTATATTCTTTGGTCATTTTCTTAGCATAATGAATATTTCTACATGTATGAAAAAAATAAGACGTAGAGGTTATTCATAAAAGTCTAGGATTATCATAAATTTATTAGGACTATCTTAGCTTCATTGTTAAGATTGTCACAACTTTCTTAGGACTGTCATAGGCTCATTAGGATTGTATGTTACATTTTTAGGATAATGATAGGTTCATTACAACAATCTTAACTTCATTATGATAGTCATAGGCTATTTAGGATTGTCATAGTTACATTATACATGTAATAACTTTATCATAACTTGGCTTGTGGAACAAAAAATAATTTTAATTAAGAGTGTAATAAGAATTGTATACAAAAATAGATAGAATATATAATATCTCACATACCTTAATAACATCTCAAGAACCTTACAACCTTTCTCGTAATACACAAAAACTAGTAGAAACATTGAAACGTCCATAAAATGTTATTCTAAATCATTTTCTTGTTCTCCTTCATTCTTAATTAAAGATTATATTGCATATTTATAGAGTTAGGTAGACTTTTGTAATGTGGTGAAAAATAGGAATTAGGGATTCAACAAGTAAAACCACTAACTAGCCCAATTAACCAAATTACATTGAAAGAAGGGAGTAAATCCAACAGATCTAGCTACAATTTGACTAGAAAAAGGGTGGAGAATGTTGATCAAATTTATACAATTGTGTGTGTGTGGGATGTGAGTTTCCTTCTATCTAAGTTGAATTGTAATGTAATTGTAAAACTACAGTAAAATGAAGAATTATTGAAGCAATCTAACATAAAAAGTAAGCTACAAATGTCCCACAGAGCCATAACCTTGGATATGGGCAAAATAATATTTTTAGAACCTATCCTTAGAAGTTTGGCCTTTATTTTTGGGACCAGGTAGCATAGATTTGCCTTGGTCCTCCTAATTTTTTGCCATTAAAAGGTGACATGTTCATCACTATTGACTTTACGATATTTCTTGAGTACAACTCTAGACATGTTTCCTTCACACAGAAAGAAAGGGAAAGATGTTGGGAATATGGTTTTGCCTTAGGTAAGACCTCAATTTCGGAATTAACCATGAATGAAATAATGCAAATACTAAAATAAATGTTAGGGAGATATACCTCAAATCTACAATTGTTGATGATGATGCAATGTTCTTTGAATGTAATCATAAATGTTGAATCTAATGGCATGAAAAACACATGGACATGAAAAACCCTAATCACACACACATGCTTGCAAGAAATTGATGTAACTTTTATCTACAATTATTGAATGATGAATATGCAACCTTGAATATGTAAAGATGCTTCATGGATGCATGAATAATAAGGATGGAGTCTTAGATTACTTCTTCTAGGTCTAAATTAATTGATATGATGTATTTATATAGGGTTCCCTAGGTAATTTACCAATTAGCCCAACCTCCAACGATCATGTGTATCCCCGGGGATGAAATTATGTCCAAGAGATATAGCACCTACCCCATTTCAAATTGGGGTCTCTTTGAGAGGGACCAAGGTGTTTTGGGGTGCCTTGGTCCAAATGAGGGCATTCCATTTCCTAGTACTTCTCCAAAGAGGGCCAAAACAAGCAACCAAGGGGGAGGGTGTCCCATAGTAGGATCCACCAAATGGTGTACATAACATCAAATTTGGATAATCGACCCTAAAAAAACATAGAGAGGGGATGAGGATAGGACATGCTAAAGTGGGAGCAAAAAAATAAGGTGTAAATTAGAATGGTGACAATTTATGGCACTACATTTAGCCCCCACTTTAGAAAGAGTATGAGCCTATGTAAATACTTGTGGTAAAGTAGAATGATGAGAGAGAGAGAGAGCAGAGGAATTAGGAGCAAGATCAAAAGGAGATAAGACCACTAATTTTGAGAAAAAAAGACTCCAATATTAGGATCTTAACACACACAATCTTATGTTAGGACACACAAGACAAAGACAGAAAGACAAACAAAGACAAACATCGACAAAAGACAAAAGACACACAACATAAAAGTTAAAAACCAAAAGAAGACCTCAATTCAACTAGCTGAAGAGACCTCGATAATCAAAATGTGTCAACCACTGATATCATTCTTAAAATGCCATCACAAGGACACAAGCGATCATATAAAAAGAGTAAGAGCATTCATCAAGCCATAACCACAAATAACAAAGCTATGAGCTCATGGGGAGAAGAAAGGGGAAACGTGGATGTCACGGGCTAGCAAGTTGTGTTATGCTAGCTGATCCATGAGAGGAAGAGAAAGAGAGGATATGGATACCAGAGGCTAGCTGTGTTTTCCTAGGTGATCCATGTTGGGGAGGAGAGTCAGAATAGTTTAGTTGTGTTTTGCTAGTTGCACCCATCCTATTGCATATGCAATTGTTTGGTTTAAGGACTCAAGCATCTCATATATGTATGTTTTGTGTTGTTTTGAGCATGCAACAACTTGTATAATACATGAAATGCAAATGCAAATGTGTGTTTGGTTTTGGGCATGAAGCATCTCATGTAAGACTTTTTTTTGTTTGGTTTCAAGAACATCTCGTGTAAGAAATTTTTTGTCTGGTTTCAAGATTGTGTAACCCAGTTTAAGACATATGAATGTTGCATCTAGTTTTAGGCAAGAGGCATCTTTTATAAGACTTTGTTTTGTCTGGTTTTGAGAATGAAACCCCATATAAGACATGCAAAAATATAGTACAATATAGTACGAAGAGGGTGATATGCAATTCCCCCCCTTAAGATGTCAACATAGCTCTATGTTGATGTCTTAAGGAAGCTAGAAACAAGGATACACACCTTCAACACCAAGGAGATATCCTTTTAGGAAACAATGTTCACAAATTCAAGCTAAAGAGGCAATACTCTTACAAGCAAGGACAAGATAGTTGAAAAAGAGATATCTTGCAACAAGTGTAAAGGGAATCCTTGGAGGAGAAGAGATCTTTTCTCAAAGACATCTACCTCCAAGAGGAGTTTCTTGAGAAAAAATAACATCATCAGCCAAAAGAGAGGAAGAAGAAAAAGAATGCATACCTTCCCCCTATTACTAAGTGAAAGAGATCCTTGATGAAGGATAACACACTTTTGACCCAAAGTGAGGGTTTTTTTAATAATAGATATACATTTCTGAGAGAAGAAGAGTTTGTAGTCAAGGATACACACCTCTTGCATAAGAGAATCCTTGATCAAACAAATAACTTCACACAAGAAATGGCATCATATTGTAAGAAAACACCACTCAACAAAGGAAAAGTAGATCCTTAGAAAGGATAGGAAAGACCAATGCCCCCCCAAGCATTGGAAAAATGAGAAGGATTACACAACCTCTAAGGAGAGATTATACATAAGAAAATGCACTACTTAAAGAAAAGAAAGGTCCTAAACAAGGAACACACATGAACCCGCATGAAGGAATATTCAATGTAGGAAAAGACATCAAGATATGCAAAATGCAACTTTGAAGAAGAGGCAATATTCAAAAAGAAAGGAAGAATTGATTATATATTGTCCTTGTGCCCCAAGCAAGGAAACATGGAGGAAATATGTTGTTGCCCCAAGATGTTTATTATTGAAATAACATCACCACTCATAAAAAATATCCCCCAATGGAGTTGACTAATAGTGTCATAGGGTGAGGAGCAACATGATAGGGTGAATAGAGTGCTAAGGCACTGCCTCTTCACCAAGAAAAAAAGTGATATCAGTTGTAAGAGATATGTGAGCTTGGTCATATTGATCTTGAACAAATGTTTTAAAGGTTTTACAATTTCTAAGAGAGAATAACCATGATGAAAAAGACAATGTTCATCACCTTCCTTATGCTTATGATTGTGATTAAGTCTAGTGAAAGGGAAAACAACATTCTTATCACATGTAATAACTCAATTAACATAACTCAAAATTTCAACTAATTTTTTTTTTGATATATAAATATTGATTTCTTATTCTTACTTATTCTTAATTGTGTTTGATTCAATCACATACTCGGGTACATCTATCCAAACGGGATAGGAATCCATCCAACCAGAATGGGCATCCAACCATATAGGTTAGGAATCTATCCATACGGGACTAGGCATCTAACCATAGGGGCTAGGCATCTGTCCATACGAGACAAGAGGTTTCATCTATCCAATTCGGGATAGGCATCTACTCAAATAGGGTAGATATCTATTCATAAGAATAGGATATGCTTTGGCCAAAGAATTTAGACTTATCGAGACCATCTGAGTCCTGAGCCACTCTCTAAAGACTATTCTCCCTTAATAGGAGTACATCAAGGTCACCATCCTTAGGAGTATAAAAATAATAACATAAACAAGCTTGAATTCTACCTCTGAATTCGAACTAAAGCCTTGGGAAGTCAAGCGAATCCATATGGTATTCCTTTTGAGTATGCATTGAATTAATTTTAACCTTTAAATTAGTATTTTCACCATTTGATTAAAAGACCAAGGAGATTCGGGTACCAACTACTCACCCATAACCAAATCCTAATCCCCATCCCCAAACACATAAGTACAAGGGACAACTCCATCCCTAAGCTGCCTACATACCCGTTTTGGCACAAGATCACGACATAAAGTATGTAGTTCTCATTTCTAACTATGGTTAATGTAAAATATTTGGTGGGTACACAACCCTTTCTAGAGTCAATGTCCCAGATAGTTTCTCTGCGGTTGCTACCCATGATGGTAGCTCTATAAAAAAAAAGGCTCAAGATGGCCTTCTGCTTGTGGCCTAAAATAGTTAAGTCCTATTTCCTATTAAATACGTCACCCTTAATCCATTATCATCCATTGAAATCATCAAGATAAAATAAATTTCCAAAATCATTTAAGATTTATATTTTTTAGATTATCGATCCAAGGGGGATTACCCGCCCCTTGGGTTTTAACTTCCAAATGACCCTTATTTCTCCTCGGCGATTTAGAGGGACGATGCCACAGACATTGTTATTGTAGCTTTATTAGGTGTTAAGTGCATTATTTCAACACGACGACATTACCCGTAAGTGTGACCCAGAGGCATCATAGATATCGAACACTGCTAAGGGTTTTGGTTTCAAATCCTCTTGTTTAGTTGTCTATCTAAGAATCTAACTTGAATTCATGAAAATTTAAGCAAAGCAATATACTAATACAACTTTAAAAAGAAAATATTATATACAAGGAATTATCGGTCAAAATTAAAAATGAAAGGAACATAACGAATCAAATACTTTAGAATATTTTTTTTTTGAAGGAAAAATTATGATAATAATTAAAACTTTGAAACTTGAACTAAATACATGAAGTACTAATTGCTTGGAAACTATGATACTTTTAAACATAACTTATTAAATGATTTGAATTACTTGCTAGATATAATTGTTTTGGAACAAACCATTACACATTAAGGATGAATCCTAGTAGTGAAAAGTATTTAATAATAAGCCCAACTAATTCTTTCATATGAAGTAACATAAAATTCATCTACAAATGATAACACTACTTTAAATGTGAATCCTAATACTTGAAAGGTTCTAAATTGCTTGAAATAAAATTTAAATTATCAAATAATAATATTTGGAAATGAATTTAATACTCACTTGTTCGAAGGGAAAAACTATTCAACAATAAGCTTCAAAATAACCACATTATTCTTAATTACTAATTGTTTGAAAAAGAGATTAGAAAAAAGCCTAAACACTCGCTAGTTAACCAAAGTAAATAATACGAAGTCTTCTAATAAACAGTTCTAATCAATACACTTCTAGTTGCTTTCGAACTAACTTTTTCTTTCACTCGAAGTAACATTAACTTTATCCTGAAGTATTTTCTACAAAAAATAACCCTTTCAATTTTAAATTCCTAAAAGTGAGCTAATGCTTACTCCTAAAATTTACTCCAAATTAATTCCCTAAGTGATCATGGAATAGATTTCTTCAAGACTCATTTGCTTGATAAGGATGAGGACCCAATAATCTAGAACAACAGATTTCTATCTTTATTTCAACTTCCAAACTAAGTTTCATTAGACATTTACTAGAAAAGATGATTACTTAATTTAATTCAAGGTTTGGATTTCCAAACCTTTGGGTTCAAATAAACTTCTTTTTTTTATATCCTAATTAATACTTACATTCTAGAAAATAGATTTTACCATTAAAATTCAAGTATGCAAGTCACCTCTAAATTTAAATGCTAATAAATTCATCTATACAAATTACTCACTTTACTAGTCTTAAGTGCCTTTGAAGCCAAAGATACTATACCAAATTTAACTATTCTTAGAATGATTATTCTCAAATGTCTTGTATTATCTATATCTTGAAATCTAATTTAGGGTAAGGAAATATTCAAATATACAACTTCTTGAATTGAAGGAATCTTTACCTAAACATTAATTCATATTTATTGAAAAACACAAATGGGGGTAACCATGAATCTAAACACAAATTTACTTGGGAGGTAAATTCTTTTAACCTCTAATAGATAAGGAACTTAAATATCTGAAATTTATTGAATGCTTTGAAGGGAATCTATTTACCACTAAAATTTATTTGAGGTCAGCTAGATACTTGGTGAAGAGAATATCATTACTTTGGAAATAATTTCATTTAATTTAACTTGAGAAAAATAAAAAATAAAGTTTTTCGAGGTGAATCGTGATTGCAATATCATTTCCCCATTTTTTGTTTTCACAATTCAAATTAATTTATTTAATAAGAAGATTTAGCTATTTTATCTACATCCTAAAAAAACTAATTTTAAGGTAAGCGATCTTCTTAATGTTGGTTATCCATGTGACTTTCTTATGTGTTGGTTGACCCTTTGCCTCTTGCAATATTTATTCATTTAAAGCCCAAAGACTCTCTTTTCCCATCATTAAGAGATAATAACACTTTTAGAAATAAGATATTTGTTGATGGGAAAGTCCAAAATTACCATATTAAGACTCCAAGAAGAGGACCATTAACATGAGTTAGATTCATCATTAAATTAAAAAAATTATTATTCCTTAAGAATAAATCCCCTTTTTATTAAATTTATAGTAACCTTAAATTATAAATAAATTTCGATAATGTAATTAATTTTGACTATTAAAATGATTCGTAAATGTAGATTTTAATTACATAAACAACTTGAAATATAAATTGATTCAACTGCCTGAATGGCCAAAATATTAATTATTATTAATATTATTTTTTTAATACAAATAAATTTTAATTGTAATCTATATCTTAATTTTAATAAACAATTTCAAATTAATAACTCCACAGTAAAAAAAAGAATAATTTATTTTTATAATATAATTAATTTTAATTATTCCTATATTCTAAAATAAAGTTTATTTATTTTAATTAATCAAAATTTTGTAAACAAAAAATAAATTATATTTAAATAAAAGAAATAACTCTTTTTCTATATTAAGGGAGGGGTCAAACCCCTAACCATCTGCTACCTATTTTGACTATCCACCAAAAATCCATGCGTGCTTCTCGCTATATGCATTGACTTGTTTCATTTAAAGTGTAACAAGTTGTATTCTTCAACCCTTGCAATGCGGTCGTGTGTTGTATTCCCACCCATTCTATTCAAAATCTGAAACAAAGAAGAAATACTTTTTTTTTTTTTTTTATGTGAGAAGTGAATCTACTATTCTATTTAACTCATCTTTTGTCTTATTTAAACAAAATATTGACATCTTTAAAAATATTTTAATCCTCTAAGTTTCCAAAGAAATTATAACATGCATGCAAATAAAATTTCCCCTTTTTTAAACAGACTATCAAAATCTACATAGATTTATATCAAATATTCATGCAAATAAAATTTTCCCTCTTTTTAAACAACTATCAAAATCTACATAAACTTATTTCAAATATGCATGCAAAATAAAATTTTCCCTCTTTTCTCATTTTCAAAGACAACATGCAAGCAAATAAATAAAATCTCCTCCCTTCCTTTCTTCTTTTTTTGGGGAAAACAAAACAAAACATGCAAGTTAGATAGAATGGAACTTGGATAAAGATGAATGAAGAAAATAAACTTGTTGTTGGATCAATCCCCTTCTTCCCAACCATCCTTTCTCAAACCTCGCTTTGTAGCTTTGTGAAGATCTTCTCCCAAAACATCGAAGAAAAATCTACAATATTTCTACAAAGTTTCTCCTGCAACTAACATGAATTTCAAACTAATTTCTTCACAATTCAAGACCTATTTCATCACATAAAACCAAAAATGAATTCCCCTTTTGAAAATCTAGAATTCAATATATAGAAGAAGAGGGTCATTTCCCACTACAAAAGAATTAAATGATTCACATATTCTTTTTCTCAAAATAATTCCATGCAAAATGATTATGTCATAGTGGTGGTTACATGCAAAAATTTGAATTTAAAATTCTCTTCTAGAATCTTCTCATTTTCTCCTACGACATGTCCTAAATTAACATATTGAGAAAATAAGTAATTTCAAAATTAATTTCATGCAAAAATTATTGTTGGGGGTCACACTTGACCATACATTCGAAATTTAAATTTGAGATTCTTTAAAAAAAAAACAAAAAAAAAACACGCAAGACATATTCCTTACAACTTGTCATAGTGGCGGTTACATTTGACCATGCATTTAAAATCTGAATTTGAATTCTTTTCTAGAGTCTTCTTATTTCTCCTACACCATGTGCTCAATTAGAATATTGAGAGAAGAAATAATTTCACAAATAATTTATGAACTCACGTGCGAGTGACCACTTATTAATTCCTCTTTTTAACTAATCCCATCCTTATTCAATTTTCATCTCCAACTAACATTGCTCATAAAATTAATAATAACAGTAGTAGTAGTAGTAATAATAATAATAATAATAATAATAATAATAATAATAATAATAATAATAATAATAATAATAATAATAATAATAATAATAATAATAATAATAATAAGTCTAATCAAGATTAGAAAAGAGGGTTATGACATCATACTTCAATCTCCAAAAGGTTCTAGTAGCTATTTTTTCTTGATCATCAATACGAGTAGGTCTTGTTTGTTGAGATGTAGGACAAGGGTTGCTAAAATGAGGATGATTGTCTTCTTTGATTTTGATAGTTGCAATATCTATGAGTTCTTGTATTCCATTTTGAAAATCAGGACAATCATTGGCATGATGGTCATGAGTTTGATTATATGAGCAAAAAGGATTGTTTGAAGAAGAAGCACCTTTAGATGGATGATAATTTCTATGTCTTGCAAGATAATCCTTAAATTTTTAAATTTTAATATGATCATCCATAAGTGAATGATGAGCATTTCCTAGACCTTCACTACTAGCTTGAGAAGGAGGGTTTATATGGACTTTGATTCCTTGTTCATATTTTCTAAGTCCTTTTCCTATATAACATTTTTTTGAGATTATGTTATAACAAATCCTATAAGAATGTTTCAATTATGAAGAAGAAGCACCATTACCATGAATTTATTTAAAATTGGTAGTGTAAGGCCACATGGATGGATCAAATGGAGAATTAGATAAAGGAGTATCCTTTATAGGAATTTTTCCTTTTTATCATCATTATTCATACCCTTTTTGATAGGTTGGGAGGGAATATCCTTATCATCTAAGGCTTCATATTTTCTCAATGTTATATGAGATAGGTCATGATTAAAATTCATAACATCATCTTCCCTACAAATGTTTTGATGATTAAGATAAGCTCTAGGAGAATGAGGAGGATCTAGAGGGATTGATAAATCAACATGTTGATCTTGCCCCCCTTACCCTTGAGTATGCTTATGAGAAGTGGATGGTGTCATGTTGGTCTTCAATGCTTTCTCTCTATTAGAGAGATTATTGATAGGAGTATTGACTTTTTCCTTGTTCACATTAGATACTCTAGGAGAGGTACAACTGTTAACTTTGTCAATGACATCTTTATGATTATCATTGTCTATAAAATCCTTTATGTGATCTACACATGTAATTAATGTAATTAAAAATGTCATCATAAAACAACATATAGCATGGATAAAATATTTGAGATATGATTTGAAAGTAAGACTTATTTGGGAAACCCTAAAAATGGAATATGCAAAAGTGTTATGATTGAAAAGAAGCAATGTGAAATGAAAGAAGTCATTATCCAACACATGATTATGATAAATATAACTAAAAAGAAATGTTATCGTATGTGAAATAGCAAAAAAAATAGATTTAGTAAATTCCATTATAAGTCCTTAAAATCAGATCTGAAAATATAAGTGAAAAATTATTCAACCCACAAACCAAAATTATTAAAATAAATTAGGGTTTTTATTAAATTAATCACTAAGTTTAATGAATTATGATCTATGAGTGCAATTTTTTTTAAAATGCCTAAACAATCAGATCTAAGACAACAAATCAGAAATAAGCATGCAAGCAGTTAGGTTCACCAAAATGTAATGTGATGAAAATTGGGAATTAGGGTTTCAACAAGTAAAACCACTAACTAGCCCAATTAACCAAATTACTTTGAAAGAAGGGGGTAAATCCAATAGATCTTTCCATAATTTGATTAGAAAAAGCGCTGAGAATGCTTATTAGATTTACCCAATTGTGTGTGCATGGGGTGTGAGATTCCTTCTTTCTAAGTTGAATTATAATGTAATTATAAAATTAGGATAAAATAAAGGATTATTGAAGTAATATGATAGAAACAATAAGCTACAGATGCCCCATGCAGCCACTAGGCAAAATAAGATGTTTAGAACTCGTCCTCAAAAGTTCGGCCTGATTTTTTAGGACCAGGTAGCACAAATCTGCCCTAGGCCTCTGAATTTTCCATCGTCAAAAGTTGTGCTATTCATCACTATTAATTATGTTGAATTTCTTGAGTATAGCTCCACACCTGTTTCCTACACACAAAAGGAAAGGGAAAATGGTATTGGAATTAACCATGTATGAAATAATGCAAATATTGAAATAAGTGTTAGGGAGATATACCTCAGATCTTCAATTATTCATGATGATGCAATGCTCTTTGAATGCAATAAAAAATATTGAATGTAATGGCATGACAAACACATGGACATGAAAAACCTTAATCACACACACATACTTGCATGAACATTGATGTAACTTTGATCCACAATGCTTGAATGATGAATATGTAACCCTAAATCTCTAAAGATGCTTAATGATGAATGCTTAATGGATGCATGAATAATAGGGATGGCTTCTTAGATTAATTCTTTTGGGTCTAGATGAATTGATAAGACATCTTTAAATAGGGTTCACTAGGTAATTTACTGATTAGGCTGACCTCCAACAGTCATGTGTAGCCTTGGGGATCAAATTATGTCAAGGAGATATAACACGTACCCCATTTCAATCTGAGGCCCCTTTGAGAGAGACCAGAGCATTCTAGGGTTCCCTGGTCCTTCTACAAAAAGGACCAAAATAAGAAGCTAGAGGGAAGGGTGTTGTAATAACCCACCATAATTAACTCAACATAATTAAACATTCTTTTTTTTTGTTTAATTTAATCATTGTGTTTGATTCAATTGCATACTCTGGGCATCCATCCATTTGGATTAGGCATTCATCCATCCGGGATGAGCATCTAACCATACGGGTTAGGCATTTGTCCATACAGGACATAAGATTTCATCTATCCAATATGGGATAGGCATCTACCCATACGGGGTAGGCATAAGATTTCATCTATCCAATACGGGATAGGCATCTACCCATATGGGGTAGGCATCTATTAAATCGAGATAGGAGGTGCTCTGGCCAGAGACTTAGACTCATCGGGACCATTCGGGTCCTGAGCCACTCACTAAGTACTACACTCTTCTAACAGAAGTGCACCGAGGTCGCCATCCTTAGGAGTAATTAAATAACATAATACAAGCTTGAATTCTACCTCAGAATTTGGCTTAAAGCCTTGGGAAGTCAAGCAAATCCATACGGGATTCCTTCCGCGTATGCATTGAATTACCTTTTCAAATTTAATTATTGTATCTTTCAAATTAGGATTCTTACTCAATCTTTCTTTTACCAAGCCTAGACCCCACCCACGAACACTTGAGTACGAGGGACAACTCCATCCCAAGACTGCCTACATACCCACTTCGGCACGGGATCAAGGCGTAAAGTATGTAGTTCTATTTTCTACTCTATGGTTTGATGTAAACTGATTCGTGGGTACACAACCCTTTCTAGGGTCAATGTCCCAGACAGTTTCTCTACGGTTGCTACCCATGGTGGTAGCACTTAAAGAAAGGCTCAAGATGGCCTATTGTTTGTGGCCTAACAACTACATCCTGACACCTATAATGAGCATCACCCTTGACCAAATTGTCAATCACCAATACCCCTTCAAGATTAAAATCAATTTTTATAAAAGCATTTCACTCAACATCCCTATAGGGGTTTACTATAGTTTAGCTCAGCGGATGAAAGATCATTTAAAAATTATCTTATTAAATTATCGATCCAAGGGGGATTACCCGCCCCTTGGATTTTTAACTTCCAAGTGTCCCTTATTACTCCCCGATGATTTATAGGGACGATGCCATAGACGTCGTTGATGTAGCTTTATTAGATGTTAAGTGCAGTAGTTCAACACGACGGCATTACCCGTAAGCGTGACCTAGAGGCACCGTATATACCAAACGCTACTAGGTTTAGGTTTCCGTCTTCCTTTATTTAGTTTTTTAACTAAGAAATTATGAAAACATCATGCTTGAAAATAATGCATAATTTTAATTGATTGAATAACTACTAGATGAATTACGTAGAATAAAACCAATAACTTGAAGTATAACTTGCATATGAAAAACTTGCATGTTGATGAATGCATGTGTACTTGCATGGAGATAATAACATCAATAAAAGTAGTTAATCTACAAGTAATTTGCATGATATAAGAATAGTGCAACTTGCGTGCATGATTAACTAATCCAAAAACAGTGATTGATTCAATCATATTAACATGAATTAATTGCTAAGGGCCAACTAAGTGCCCAATGGATCTTAAATGGAACGAGTAACTCTAATTAAAAGAATTTGATATAATATAATTTATGAGTATAAAATTTACCAAGGATAATTTAATCGTGAATTCACTACACAAAAATCCCTAATATTTAAATTCAACAACTTAAAATTTATACTAAGGAAAGAATTAATATTTCCTAATTTAACTTAAAATTTAAACAAAAATACTTATTAGCAATTAACTTGAAATTTATCTAAAAATAATTATTAAGAATTAACTTAATATTTAACTAAAAACAATTATTAAAATTTAATCCAAAGTAATTATTCAAATTCTAAATTGCAAATTTTAAAATATATATATAAAAAAAAAACTAAGAAAGAAAGAAATATAATTTAAGCAGAGATTTTTGTATATATATATATATATATATATATATATATGGTTTCATATTTCTTACTTAAAAAAAACAAAAGAGATTTATTTATGAAAGTAAGAACAAAAATAGATGATCAAATAATTTTTTTTTTTTATTGATTATCACAGAGAGATAGAGAGCTTTATCTAGCATTCACAGGGAAGGAGTTTATTTCCAGACTTCAGAGGGGAAATTGTTTATTTCCAAGATTCATTTCCAGTATTCAGAGGAGGATTTATTCAACTGATATTCACAGAGAGGTCTTGACCAACTCACAGGGAGATTCAAAATAATCACAGAGATTTAAAAATAACTACAGAGATTTAAAATAATCCTAGAGATTTAAAATAACTACAGCGATTTAAAATAATCCCAGAGATTAAAATAACTATAGAGATTTAAAATAACTACAGAGATTCAAAATAATCCCAGAGATTTAAAATAACTATAGCGATTTAAAATAACCCCAGAGATTTAAAATAACTACAGAGATTTAAAATAACTACAGAGATTCAAAATAATCCCAGAGATTTAAAATAACTACAGCGATTTAAAATAACTCCAGAGATTTAAAGTAACTACAGAGATTTAAAATAACTACAAAGATTCAAAATAATCCGAGAGATTTAAAATAACTATAGAGATTTAAAATAATCCCAGAAATTTAAAGGAACTACAGAGATTTAAAATAACTACAGAGATTCAAAATAATCCCAGAGATTTAAAATAACTACAGAGATTTAAAATAATCCCAAAAATTTAAAATAACTACAATGATTTAAAATAATCCCAGAGATTTAAAATAACTACAGCGATTTAAAATAATCCTAGAGATTTAAAATAACTATAGCAATTTAAAATAACTATAGAGATTCAAAATAATCCCAGAGATTTAAAATAACTACAACGATTTAAAATAACTACAGAGATTCAAAATAATCCTAGAGATTTAGAATAACTACAGAGATTTAAAATAATCCTAGAGAAAGATTTAGAATAACCATAGAGGAAATAATCGCAGAGGTTTAAAATAATCTCAGAGATTTAAAATAACTAATATTCACAGAGAGATTCATTTTAAGAATGAGATTCAGATTTCCAGAGAAATGAATTAGAGGGAAGAAGTAAAGATTAAGATTCAAATGCATAGATCTAAAATCTTTGGAAAAAAAACAAAAGGGCAAGATTATGAGCATATTTCTTAAGGAAAATAAAATTAATAGAACTATCTTTTACTTGCATTATGTGGAAGAAACTTATCAATAATTGCTTCTAAATAGAAGAAAAAAACTTATACTCTAATAAAACAATTGAAAGAAGATCTAGAAGCTATTTTTTTGATAATATAAATTTCTCATATGACAAAAGGAGAGAACCTGGTTTGCTGAAGCTTGATGTTGAATCCTCTAGCTATCCTTGATCCTTCCTTGCAACTAGAGAGAGATCTTCCAACAATAACTTAAAAATTCCTACAACAAAATGAGACTACCAAAAAAAACTTGGGAAAAATTTCCTTCAAAACAAAATCAACTCCCTTCTTTGAAACTTGCATACAATTTTATAAGAAAAATCCCTTCATTCCACTATCTAGAGAATTTAATTAAAAAAGAGATTCTTTTCCAATATTGGACTCATGCAAATTGATTAAAAACTTAGTGGGGGAGTTACATGCAAGGTGGTGGAGATTCCTCTAGAAGCTTCCAATTCCTCCTACAACATGTGCCATAATTGGGAGTGGAAAATAAATAAATAAAAATAATGGCTTTTGAATTATATTCTCCAAGTGTGTGTGTGTGTGTTCATTTTATTCTTTTATATTTATTCAATCATTTAAATAGCTTAACCAAAAATATAATAGAATTGGATTTAAATCAAAAAGTGATAAAAGAGGGTTGTGACATCCTCCCCCCCTTAATTTGTGCATCGTCCCGATGCACTTATTGAGTGCAACCAAAAGAGTCTATAGTTCATGATTAGTTAAAGCAAAAAGGGAAACAACGGTTGCATCTCCCTAGTATCTTCCCATGTGGCATTCTTCTCATCATACTAGTTCCATTGCACTTTGCACTGATCAACCTCTCTGTTGCACAACTGGCACTGGCGCCTCTCCAAGATTTTGAATGGCTCTATCATTATTCCTCCCATTTCCTGGACCTGTAAAGCATCCCAATTCAAAATGTGTTTCTCATCAGGTACATACTTTTTAAGAAGAGATACATGGAAGACATCATGGATTCGGCTCAACTAGGGAGATAAGGTCAACCGGTATGCAACTGGATTAATCCTTCCCCAATATTTCAAAAGGCCCAACATAATGAGGTGCAAGCCCAAATCTTATGGAACTCTTGTGTGGCCTAACCCTTAGGAAGACTTTCTCTCCCACCTCAAACTCCCTTGGTGTTTTGTTTTTGTCTGCATAACTTTTCTGCCGATCTAAGGCTTCCTTCAATATTTGCCTAATTTCCTTAGTTTTCCTTTCCATCTCCTTCAACATATCTGGTCCAACAATTACTCTATCTTCAAGACTATCCCAACTCAAAGGTGTTTGACATGGTCTACCATATAAAGCTTCGAAAGGTGCCATTCCCAAAGATGTTTGATATGTATTATTGTAAGAAAACTCTACCAGAGGTAGGTACTCTTCCCATTTCTTCTGTTGGTCCATGTAGTACATGTGAAGTAGGTCTTCCATAACCTGATTTGTCCTTTTTGTCTGATCATCGGTTTCAGGATGGTATGCATTGCTAAAGTTTAGTTGGGTTCTCAAAGCTGTTTGAAGAGTTGTCCAAAACCTTGAAGTGAATCTAGCATCTCTATCTGATATGATTTTCTCTGGCATTCCATGCAACCTAAATATTTCCTTAACAAAGCGTCTAGCCAAGGTAGGTGCATCATCCGTTAGGTTCCCTGGTATAAAGTGTGCCACCTTAGTGAGTTTGTCAATTACCACCTTTATTGCATCATGCCTAGAAGGTGAAATGGCAACCCTTACACAAAATCCATGCTAATAACTTGTCATTTGTGTTGAGGTACATCATGTAACTGTAATAATCCAGCTGGATGTCTATGTTCTGCCTTTACTCTTTGACACTCCAAACATACAGCCACATATTTGACTATGTCATTCTTCATCCCTTGCCAAAAGTATAACTTCTTTAGGTCTGCATAAAGTTTGCTAACTCCTGGGTGCCCTGAATAAGGGCATTGTGGGCCTCCGACAAGACTACTTCCCTTAAGTTCCTGAATTAGGAATGTAGACTCTATTATTGAATCTGAGCAACCCATCTTCGTCTAATGTATACCCTTCAATCTTAGGATTGGTTGGATCATGTTCTAAAGTCAATTTGACTTGCTCATACCATGGGTCATGTCCCTACTCATCCATTACTTGCCCTTTGAAGGAAGTTTTGAATGTTGCTATAGTCATCAAGTGTCTCCTCCTACTCAAAGCATCTGCCACCCTATTTTCCTTCCCCTTAATATATTCAATTTCAAAATCATATTCACTTAGAAACTCTAACCACCTTCTTTGTCTGGCATTTAAGTGGGGTTGGGTAAAGATGTACTTTAGTCCTTGGTTATCTGACTTTAACTCAAAGGGCTTCCCTAGTAAGAAGTGTCTCCATTTTTGTAGGGCATGCACAATCGCTACTAACTCTAAGTCGTGGAGTGCATAATTGACTTCATGAGTCTTTAGCTTTCTAGATTTGTAAGCTACTACCCCTTCATCTTGGACAAGTACTCCTCCTAACCCTTCAATAGAAGCATCAATTATGACTATGAAGTGTCCATTTGGATCTGGTACCTTTAGAATGGGTGCTGAAGTTAGTTTCCCTTTCAAAATTTGGAATGCCTTATCACTTTGTTCTGTCAACACAAATCTTTTACCCTTCCTTTGTAATGAGGAGATGGGGTTTGCTATCTTAGAAAATCCTTCCACAAACCTCCTATAGTACCCTGCTAGCCCCATAAAGCTTCTTACCTCTGAAACATTTTTAGGGATTGACCATTCTACTATTGCCTTTATTTTATCTAGATCAATTGCTATTCCTTCATTTGATGTTATATGCCCAAGGTAGTGAATCTTTTCCTCAAAGAAGGCACATTTGGACAATTTCCCATATAACTTATGTTCTCTCAACCTTTGCAAAACAATTTGTAGGTGTACTAATGTTCCTCCTCATTTCTAGAGTAAATCAATATGTCATCCAGAAATACCAAAACAAATTTATCCAAGTAGTCATGTAGTACACTATTCATTAGGTTCATAAATGCAGCTGGGGCGTTGGTTACACAGAAAGGAACTATTGTGAATTCATAATGCCCATGTCTAGTCCTGAAAGTTGTTTTCAGAATGTCTTCCTCCTTAATTTTGAGTTGATGGTACCCTGACTGGAGGTCTATCTTTGAGAAAACTGCTGCTCCTTTCATTTGGTCAAAAAGATCCTCTATGCAAGGTAAGGGGTACCTATTCTTTATGGTGACTTTGTTCAACATCCTATAGTCGATGCATAGCCTTAAGGTTCCATCCTTCTTCTTAACAAACAAAACTGGCACCCCCCCATGGTGACACACTTGGCCTTATTAATCCCTTAGCTAAGAGTTCCTCTAATTGTATTTTGAGCTCTTTTAATTCAGTTGTGTTCATTTGGTAAGGTGCCCTTGATACTGGTTCAGCTCCTGGTAGTACTTCGATAGAAAAGTCAAACTTTCTTTTAGGGGGTAAGCCGAGTAATTCTTCTGGAAAAACATCCTTGAATTCTTTTAAGAAAGGGGTATTTTCAAAGGTTGGTTTATTTTCCTCTTTTCCTTCATCAATTTCAACCATATAGATATGGCCTCCTCTTCTTCTTTCCTTCTTTAATTGCATGGTTGATATGGTTTCTATATTAATGAGTTTAAACTTTCCTTGGATTTTGACCCTTTCCCCCCCATCATCCAAACATTCAACAATTTTGTTATAGCAATCTACATTAGCTTGATGGTCTATTAACCAACTCATTCCAATAATTACATCATACAATCCTAGGGGTGCCACATAGAGGTCTACCCTTGTTTCAAACTCAGGAAATTGTACCCTTGCCCTCAGCAACACTTAGTTACTTCCCTAGCCATTCTAGGGTTTTACCTGAAATTTAAATTATGTAATTAGTTCTTGATTTAGGATTTTAAATTTTAATTTCTACCATTGCAAAACATTCCCTTAGTTGTATAAATTGAAGTGAGCACAAGGCCTAGATTTGAACCTTTGCTCTGATACCACATGTAATAACCCACCATAATTAACTCAACAAAATTGACCTTTCTTTTTTTTTTTGTTTAATTTAATCATTGTGTTTGATTCAGTTGCATACTTTGGGCATCCATCCATTTGGATTAGGCATTCATCCATCTGGGATGAGCATCTAACCATATGGGTTAGGCATTTGTCCATACGGGACATAAGATTTCATCTATCCAATATGGGATAGGCATCTACCCATACAGGGTAGGCATAAGATTTCATCTATCCAATATGGGATAGGCATCTATCCAATTGGGATAGGAGGTGCTCTGGCCAGAGACTTAGACTCATCGGGACCATTCGGGTCCTGAGCCACTCACTAAGTACTACACTCTTCTAACAGAAGTGTACCGAGGTTGCCGTCCTTAGGAGTAATTAAATAACATAATACAAGATTGAATTTCGCCTTGGAATTTGGCTTAAAGCCTTGGGAAGTCAAGCGAATCCATACGGGATTCCTTCCGAGTATGCATTGAATTACCTTTTCAAATTTAATTATCGTATCTTTCAAATTAGGATTCTTACTCAATCTTTCTTTTACCAAGCCTAGACCCCACCCACGAATGCCTGAGTATGAGGGACAACTCTATCCCAAGACTGCCTACATACCCGCTTCGGCACGGGATCAAGGTGTAAAGTATGTAGTTCTATTTTCTACTCTATGGTTTGATGTAAACTGATTAGTGGGTACGCAACCCTTTCTAGGGTCAATGTCCCAGACAGTTTCTCTGCGGTTGCTACCCACAGTGGTAGCACTTAAACAAAGGCTCAAGATGGCCTATTGTTTGTGGCCTAACAACTACATCCTAACACCTATCATGAGCGTCACCCTTACCAAATTGTCAATCACCAATACCCCTTCAAGATTAAAATCAATTTTTATAAAAGCATTTCACTCAACATCCCTATAGGGGTTTACTATAGGTTAGCTCAGTGGATGAAAGATCATTTAAAAATTATCTTATTAAATTATCGATCCAAGGGGGATTACCTGCCCCTTGAATTTTTAACTTCCAAGTGTCCCTTATTACTCCCCAACGATTTATAGGGACGATGCTACAAACATCGTTGATGTAGCTTTATTAGGTGTTAACTGTAGTAGTTCAACATGATGACATTACCCGTAAGCGTGACCCAGAGGCACTGTATATACCGAACGCTACTAGGTTTAGGTTTCCATCTTCCTTTTTTTAGTTTTCTAACTAAGAAATTATGAAAACATCATGCTTGAAAATAATGCATAATTTTAATTGATTGAATAACTACTAGATGAATTACGTAGAATAAAACCAATAACTTGAAGTATAACTTGCATATGAAAAACTTGCATGTTGATGAATGCATGTGTACTTGCATGGAGATAATAACATCAATAAAAGTAGTTAATCTACAAGTAATTTGCATGATATAAGAATAGTGCAACTTGCATGCATGATTAACCAATCCAAAAACAGTGATTGATTCAATCATATTAACGTGAATTAATTGCTAAGGGCCAACTAAGTGCCCAATGGATCTTAAATGGAACGAGTAACTCTAATTAAAAGAATTTGATATAATATAATTTATGAGTATAAAATTTACCAAGGATAATTTAATCGTGAATTCACTACACAAAAATCCCTAATATTTAAATTCAACAACTTAAAATTTATACTAAGGAAAGAATTAATATTTCCTAATTTAACTTAAAATTTAAACAAAAATACTTATTAGCAATTAACTTGAAATTTATCTAAAAATAATTATTAAGAATTAACTTAATATTTAACTAAAAACAATTATTAAAATTTAATCCAAAGTAATTATTAAAATTCTAAATTGCAAATTTTAAAAAATATATATAAAAAAAAAAAACTAACTAAGAAAGAAATATAATTTAAGCAGAGATTTTTGTATATATATATATATATATATATGGTTTCATATTTCTTACTTAAAAAAAACAAAAGAGATTTATTTATGAAAGTAAGAACAAAAATAGATGATCAAATAATTTTTATTTTTTTATTGATTATCACAGAGAGATAGAGAGCTTTATCTAGCATTCACAGGGAAGGAGTTTATTTCCAGACTTCAGAGGGGAAATTGTTTATTTCCAGGATTCGTTTCCAGTATTCAGAGGAGGATTTATTCAACTGATATTCACAGAGAGGTCTTGACCAACTCACAGGGAGATTCAAAATAATCACAGAGATTTAAAAATAACTATAGAGATTTAAAATAATCCTAGAGATTTAAAATAACTACAACGGTTTAAAATAATCCGAGAGATTAAAATAACTACAGAGATTTAAAATAACTACAGAGATTCAAAATAATCCGAGAGATTTAAAACAACTACAATGATTTAAAATAACTATAGAGATTTAAAATAACTACAGAGATTCAAAATAATCCCAGAGATTTAAAATAACTACAACGATTTATAATAACCCCAGAGATTTAAAGTAACTACAGAGATTTAAAATAACTACAGAGATTTAAAATAATCCGAGAGATATAAAATAACTACAGAGATTTAAAATAATCCCAGAAATTTAAAGTAACTACAGAGATTTAAAATAATGATAGAGATTCAAAATAATCCCAGAGATTTAAAATAATCCTAGAAATTTAAAATAACTACAGCGATTTAAAATAATCCCAGAGATTTAAAATAACTACAATGATTTAAAATAATCCCAGAGATTTAAAATAACTACAACGATTTAAAATAACTACATATATTCAAAATAATCCCAGAGATTTAAAATAACTACAATGATTTAAAATAACTACAGAGATTCAAAATAATCCCAAAGATTTAAAATAACTACAGAGATTTAAAATAATCCTAGAGAGAGATTTAGAATAACCATAGAGGAAATAATCGCAGAGGTTTAAAATAATCTCAGAGATTTAAAATAACTAATATTCACACAGAGATTCATTTTAAGAATGAGATTCAGATTTCTAGAGAAATGAATTAGAGGGAAGAAGTAAAGATTAAGATTCAAATGCATAGATCTAAAATCTTTGGAAAAAAAACAAAAGGGCAAGATTATGAGCATATTTCTTAAGGAAAATAAAATTAATAGAACTATCTTTTACTTGCATTATGTGGAAGAAACTTATCAATAATTGCTTCTAAATAGAAGAAAAAGACTTATACTCTAATAAAACTTTTGAAAGAAGATCTAGAAGCTATTTTTTTTATAATATAAATTTCTCATATGACAAAAGGAGAGAACCTGGTTTGCTGAAGCTTGATGTTGAATCCTCTAGCTATCCTTGATCCTTCCTTGCAACTAGAGAGAGATCTTCCAACAATAACTTAAAAATTCCTACAACAAAATGAGACTACCAAAATAAACTTGGGGAAAATTTCCTTCAAAACAAAATCAACTCCCTTCTTTGAAACTTGCATACAATTTTATAAGAAAAATCCCATCATTCCACTATCTAGAGAATTTAATAAAAAAAGAGATTCTTTTCCAATATTGGACTCATGCAAATTGATTAAAAACTTAGTGGGGGAGTTACATGCAAGGTGGTGGAGATTCCTCTAGAAGCTTCCAATTCCTCCTACAACATGTGCCATAATTGGGAGTGGAAAATAAATAAATAAAAATAATGGCTTTTGAATTATATTCTCCAAGTGTGTGTGTGTGTGTTCATTTTATTCTTTTATATTTATTCAATCATTTAAATAGCTTAACCAAAAATATAATAGAATTGTATTTAAATCAAAAAGTGATAAAAGAGGGTTGTGATAGGTGTCCCATAATAGGATCCACCAAAGGGTGTATGTGATATCAAAGTTGGATAAGCATGTCTAAATGGACCTAGAGGGGATGATTATAGGACACTCCAAAGTGGGAGCACACGCGTGAGGTGTAAATTGGACTGGTGACAATTTATGATGCTATAACTTTAAGAAACTTCTAGAAGTTAAAAATACTAAGAAACATATGAGGAAATAAAAAAGTTAGGACATCTTGAGATATTGTATTTTAGCTCAAGTGAAATGACCACCTATAGTATAGAGGTAGTATCAAAACCACCCAATAATTTCAAATCAAATCTTGTATTTTCAAAAAACATAAAAACTAACACTACCACTTGCAACTTTTCTCATATTAACAGTCCCCCCTCCCCCACATCTTCCTCCCTCACAAAAACTATATTGCAAGTGCAACATAGACTAAGCCAAGATTTATTGTATAGAATTGTCACAATCTAACAAATGTTGATACCATTAGAGAATATTGATTTCAATCATCAAATGTATATACAATTATGGATAACATTTGTAAAAATGAATTGCATTTTAACCAAAAAGTCATAAAGTCATACAATGTTTCATGTCGATAAGAGTATAACATGTATATCCAATACAGTGATATAGGCTTTCCAAAAGCCACATGGACATAAAATGGCACCTATCCATTATACAAAACATATGCTAAGAAATGCCATATAGGTATAGAACAAAGGTCCTTAGTCTATTGATTCCCACTAGTAGGAGGAAATATACCACAAGATGCCTCTGAGTTTCGAGTGTATGGAGATGTATGTGATGTTGGCGTCTTTCAAATGCACTCACTAGTCCTCCTATCTAGACTTCTCTAGAGCTCCAACTAATACAATAAAAAATATAGATATCAATGCATAATATATATAAAAATTGAATTATAGAATGATATGTAATAGAATAATTACTTACTACATCCATATAATCATGATGTTCATCCACAACGGGGGCATGTTCACATTGAGTAGTGACAAGCCCCTGGAACAAGCATTGAGATAGAAATTAAACTACATATAAGTATCATTAAAATTTTGAATAACATACCATTAAAAGAAAAAGTAAAATTTTCTAGATGTTTCATACCTCTGCCAAAGCTTCAAAAATTTCTATTTTTGCAATAACACCACTCTCAATTGTAGCATAAATACTAGGAGTATCTAATGTCAACAACTGAAAATGAAACAACAATTGTTGTTCAATTATCAAATTCATCTTAAATTGTTTTACAAAACCATTAATGAATAAAGGTTACCTCATTTTAAGTGCCTCGACGAACTTCACTATGAGGTGTTGATGTCAAAGGTCCATCACCAAACTATTCAAAATCCAAAGTGACTTATGAGAAAACCATTCATATAATGTCAACAATTCACATGTAATATAATTGAATTCTTTACTGGATACATACTTGTTGACTCGATGGTGTCATGTAAAATGAGGCTGGGGGAACGTCGCATATCATAAAAACACTCTGACCTTGGATTTTCATCATAATCATTCTACTAATTTAGTTAAATTCTAACATTTTAAAATAAAATTTAAAAAAAAAATTAAATTAAATTCCAAAAACTTACCTAGGTATCAATGTCGAATGTCTCATTCAGTAAAGATTATGTCATGATTGTATTCTTGATAGAAAATAGCTAATGTGTAGGTGCATGTTGCCTACTATTGAGGTCATAAGTGCAAACAAACTTGCATGACTAACAATAGTGAGTTAGAACTTGAGGCCTACAAGATTCACTTCCATCACCATATACTAGAGGCACGACATATTGTATGAGGGTTTGAGTAAGCGAGCTAATGGACTCTAAGGTATTCATCTCAACACTATCCTTCATACGTGCTCCACCACATGTCTACCCAAGGGTATCGGTGTCAGGTTTGGGTCACGTTGTTCCTTTGATCTATCATGTTAGGAGCCCCAACCCCTACCTTGGAAATTTAGATAGTCAAAATAGTTTGAGATGTCATCGAGGACAAACTCACAATATAGTTTCCTCAAAAAGTATTGAGGAACCTCATGATTATTGCATGAAGGTTAATCAAAAACTATCCACCACCTATCCCAAAAGTTATTCCTTATCCTTTTGTGGTGGCAACAATGGATAGGGAACCTCCTACATCCAATTTGTAAAGGTTGATTGGTTCGAGGGTCCATGAAAAGTGCACACAAGTCAATTTTGTTAAAAAAATTTCTTTACTTTAGCATATGATAACGTGTTTGCATAAAATTATTTTTGTTCTTCTCTTTTATTGGAACATACATTAATTTTTCCACTCATTGAACCTACATGGGTCACAATAGATTGCAATGAGTTGGAAAGGCTTGTCCTATGAGAGGTTGTTGAGACGGGACCTTTGAGCCTATTGATCAACTCCTCAAGTTATTTTTTATTATTTAAAATTTACCCTATAATGTTTTATTGTGTGTCTAGGGAATGCATATGAATAGAAGGAGGGGTTTGTTGTGCTTCTTCTTCATAAGGGTCCTGATAAGGAGGTGATGGTGTATTTTCAATATTTTCACATGGATTTTCAATTGCTGAAAATTAAAACAAATTTTAAATCAAAAACCTAATTTAATCAAAATTTGAGAGTAAGTAATAAGAAATAAATTCCTCTTTGACCTCTTTGATGATGCGGTGACATTTTGATGATTATCCAACACCTTCAAGACCAAAAATGTCTTCTTCTTTTGGCATGCACACTTTGAAGAGTGAAATAACTAGAAAAACTCATGGACTACAACAAAGAAATGACAAGAAGGGCATGAATTTAGGGTTTAAATTGTGTTTTTACTTTTGGCACATTCCTTATTTGGCATGCATCAAAGTGCTTGGTGGGGTCCAAAAAAGTTTTTGGTGACTTTTTCATCCCCATCTTGGTGTGCTCACCTATCTCTTCAAGTCAAATATTGAGTTGCTAAAAAAGAAAGACTATATTGATGGGATCTCTACTCTTAGAGGTATTATTAAGGCAATAAATTAATGGAATGACAAAAGATCATATTGGAATGCATTAGCAAACAACTCATGGAGGCTCATTAGAATTTTTGGAAAAAGAGAAACCATAAAAAGTAGAAGGAAGGAATGTAAACTTCAAAAATATTTGATTGATGTTAAATGAAGAATACAAGACACGTCATGTGATAGTATACTCAATGAACATCTTAGTTTGATACAACATGATCTTAGGAGGTTTCGTTGTATGAGAACACAAGGGGAAAGAGTCAGAGCTAGGATTAATTGGATGAAGGAAGGAGAATAAGGTACCAAGTAAATTTCCAATCTACTCAAATAGAAAAAAACCATAGAATCAATAGGGCCTACCAAACACAATGATAAATGGTGGCACAAGAACTCAAAAATAATGGAATTTTTTTTTAACTTCATCAAAAATTTGTTTGTTGATGAGGATGGGGATAATAATTATAGGGAAGCTCAAAAAATATATAAGTTTATAATCCCTAAGAAGCTTACCCAAAGTATGGCTAAAGAAGTTGGTAAGGAAAACCCTAAAGAAGAAACTAAAAGAACTATACTCTCCTTTCAGAATGACAAATCATCTGGTGTTGATGGTCTACCTATAGAGTTTTATAAGTCTAGCATTGAATGGGTGGTTGAGAACCTACTTTAGGTATACTAGGAAGCTATTGAAAAAGGAAACTTGGGAGAGAAGATCAACAAGGGGGCCATTGAGATGCTACCAAAAGAAGGAGATAAGACTAATATAAAAAATTGGAGGCACATAACATTGTTCAATGTGCCCTATAAAATATTTGCAAAAGTTCTTGCAAAAAGATTGTGTATACACATAAATGTGGCTCAATTAATTAATCTGGATGTAAAGGTTATTTAATATTATTCTATTATATAGTTAAGTTCACCAATTTAATTATATAATTCACTTTTTTAAATTCTTCTTAAAAATCACAAATATTCCACCCCACTTGCATTCTCCTACAAATCCACATCCTCACTCCTCTTTCCACCTCATCATGACACATCAACATGTTACAAGTAAATAGCTATTTTATAAAATAAAAGGTCAAATATCCTCACATCACATGGGTACTTGGACCTTGCTTGCACTACACCACTTGGGTACTAGCACCTTTGCTTGACCATGCTTCCAAAGTACTTAACCCTTACACTTGGGCATTTGAACCTTCTTTGCATATGCATTCAAGGTACTTAAGTCTTACACTCAGGTACTCAAATCTGATAACTCAATGATGAATAGTGAGTACCAAACCGGTACTGAGAGGGGGGGTGAATCAGTATAGGCACAAAAACTTTTCCTGAACCGGTTTGATTGCAGACTGTAAACTATTGGCAATCCCTAATACCGGTCCAAACTAGATTACTACCGGTTAAACATAGTGCAACTGTAAAAGACATGAACCGGTCAATCTTCTTACCTTTCCATACAACCTACTCCCTCATTTCCACTTTGTCCTTATGCATAAACAGATAATCTATCTTTAGAAATATAATAACTTGCTAGATCAACATGATTCACCACTTGACAGAAAACAACAAAGCATCACATCACATATGATACACATATTTTTCACGTGGAAACCCAACTGGGAAAAACCACAGTGGGGATGAATACCCACAATCTATTTTTGAACTCTTTAGAAGTTCGCTCTGTTAGAAGCCTAGTCCGGTTTAAAGTCTGTTACAACAGGTTCTATTAGGAACCGATCCTATTAGGGATCACCTGTTTAAGGGATGGCTAGAATACCCAGTTAAGGGTTAAACCCTGTTAGAGGTTACCTTGTTAGAGGATTTTATGAACTTAATGGCTTTGAGTCACCCTGTTAAAGGATTTACAGCAAGCTGGTTAAAGCTACCTTGTTAAGGGATTTTCCAACTGTTGAAGTGGTTAGAGATCAACAGGTATTACAATGATTTGGTAATAGCACTCAATGCCAATGCAGACCCGCTTTAGTTCCTTTCTTCTACATACACACTCTACAAGTATCAATCCTCTCAACTGGTTTGGCAAGAATCACGTATCTCTGCACATAGATACACACACAACATTTGCCAACAACCTCAACATGAAACACCACAATGACCTTATAGGAAATAGATAGGTCAGTAGCATAAACCCTAAACCCTAAACACTTAGGTTGAGAAATTTAGTCGGTTCAATCTTGACCATTGAGCACTTTGCATTTGAATACAACGATCTTGAACATATCTCAAGATATTCTCCATCATTCGTTCTTCACCGCTTCTTGGAGGTGATAACCCATCATGCGTTCTCCACCATTTGTAGAGACTTCACACATTCCCGAGGTAGATAGGATCAATCTCCTTCATGCAAGATCCTTCATTTGCATGAGGTTGACGTGGCAACACAATCTGATCTCCGTTACAATGCTAACTCATCACACAATGCCATCAGTTGAGACACACAGGCTCGAAACACTTCAACCAGAAACCCTGAAGCTGAGACTACCAACCGGTAGTCATTCCATATGAATCCTTGATAAAAAACATTCAATATACTGGTTCTCGTTCTAACATACCGATTCTGGTTCACAACATCATACCAGTTCACTTTGTCAGTTGCTTAACTTCAATAATCCTGTTCACTCTTCATCATGTTACCGGTTCACTCTTCAGCATATTGCCGGTTCTCTTTCAGCATATTGACATCAATGACAACACAATATCGTCATGTCAACATATTCTGCACATATGCCAACAAAATCTTCCTTTCTTCTTGGATCTAGGTACTTGGACCTTGCGTGTGCCATGCTTATTTACTCAAGGCTGCTTCTTGAGCTCACACTTGGCAATAAATGTGATCTCTCCATCTCAACCTCCATGTCCTTAAGTCTTCCATCATAAATGATCTTTGCATCCTCACTATCCAATTTTCCAGATTGAATCTTAGCCCTTGATTCGATGCCATCCCACCCTTGGCCTTGGAAATCCTATAAATAGAGCCATCTCCATGCATGAAGGATCATCTCTTGTTTTTGCATCATACTAATGCTCATTTTTATCTAGCTTGTGCATCCATTTTAGTATCATTTAGCTTATTTTATCATGTTTTAGACTTAGAATCTTGATGCATATCATGTTTATATTTCCATCTTAGCTTCATATTAGCTTTGTGTATATCTTGAATTTAGCTTGTGTCTGCTTTCCCAATTGGAACAATAACTTGGCTTAAAACCTAAACTCAAGGATTGGACATATATCCTGAATAGCTATCATTCTATGGTGGAGGTTTCATTTACATGTCAACCTAGGGATGTATTACTTGAAATGGTCTGACACAATTTGTGCACTAAGGCCGAATAAAAGGCATTCTATTTTACTGCAGCAAAGGAAATTACTGAAGTTAACACATAGAATTGTAATGACTGAAATGCTAAAGGAAACCTTAATGCTGAAAGGTAACTCAAATAACTAATTACCACTGGTGTTCTAAACTAACAAACATGAACTACTCTACTCACCTTTGGTTGTAGGAACAGTCATAGGTTCTAGTTCCAGTGGTTGCAGGAACAGTCAAATGCTAGAACAACAACTATAAAAAAATAAAATTAACACAAAAAAAGACACAATATTTCTCACCAAGTGGGCCCCCTTGAATGAGCATGTCCAAAACTCAAATATTCTTATATGTTCAAAATGCCATCACTTTATTTATCATTCCAAAAGTTGTTACATACTATGAAATCAAAGAGAATATTGTCTAGCTCTTGAAAACTCTGTCTAACCCCCGCAAGGAGGTTAAGATCTTTATTTATAAGAAAACTATAACAAACTACTAACTACCTAAATACGCCCAAGAGAATAGGTGGAAGTTTTATTACAATAAAGAAAGAGTCAACCACAAAGATTATGGGACATTCATCATTCATAACCAGGAATATAGCACAACGGTTCTCGCTATATTGCCGCCTACTGGAGACGACCATAAATAAGTCTTGAACTACTTCACTATTCTTCAGCTTATTGCTTTAATGATTGCAACCACCTTGACTCTGTCTTTAACAGCCTGAATGGCACGATCCTCATTTCTGGCATGGTTTGACCACTTCTGCAGCTATCTAAATGTTCCTACATCAAGAGTTAAAGCACACAAACACGTACATATCCATTTTCTGTCAACTATAACATTCATTCATCCACATATAAAATTATCATAGTAATTCGCATATTTGTAGGAATATATACGTAGCCAAAACAATACAAAGTTTGAAAGGTTTGATTAATGTTAATCATGCATAGGATCAAAAACCTCTAACACATCCTATACCCTTAAAATTGTCTGATTACACAACTTAAATCGTGAAAAACATAACAAACATGGACATAAAGAGAGCTATTATTTCAGCTCATCATTTTTCCCTCCCAACCTAACTTCTTTCTAGTCCTCTAGTAGGAAGAAAATTCCTTACATAAGCACTAAATCTGAAATCACCAATGGTATCCTATCATGTGCCTCCTATAGCTAGGTTCCAATAGAATCCCTTAGTTTTCTCCAACCTGGTCCACCTAGCTTCTTTTGCTGATTCATCATAGGGCTTATTGGCGGCCCTACATCCCATGAATGACCACATTAGGATGGGCAGTTGGAAAATTAAGGGTAACCAATTGTTTTCCTTTGTTAAGCCCAAGTGGATATATTTGGGGGATCTCTATATTATTGCATGATAATTAGGCAAGGAATGGGGCTCATCTTGTTTAAGTTCTTCAGGAAGGTTATTCCATCACTAAGCCAAATGTCCAGCTACAATCTGGCCTTCAGTCTCAATTAGCTTCTCATATCATTGGAACACCTCCTCCCTGAGTGGCAGATTTGTGCTCTTAATGTCACATTTATACAATATTTTTTGCCAATCATAGTACAAGAGCTGTGGATTCTTATCCTCAGCCCTAAGTGGTAGTGGACAGTCAAGCTCCATGTCCCTGTGTGTCCTAGACTATTCTCCCATGCTAATTTCATTTTGTATCCAAGACATTAACGCTTTCAAATGAATATCTCCAATGTATAACAAGGGGTTCCATTCGGTATTAGAGGAGACAACATAATTGTGCAAATACAATTCACATAATAAATTTCTAATGGCTACAGGAGAAATTTGATAAGCATGATAAAATTCTTGTGGGGTCTCCAAAAAGGGACTTAAATCTATAACAATGCATGTTAAATTAAAACACAGGTGTTGTTCTTTCAAAAACAAAGCATAAACCATTGGTGGAGCCCTACATTGCATTAATTCAGGAATCATGTCTACCATAGTATCCACCTTAGTCTACAATTAAACAATCTATTTATCTCTCTTCTCAATTTATTTTTTGTTGTTTATCGATTATCTCTTGCATTATAGCTTTCTCTATCTCCCATTCCTTATAAAATGAAAGAGCAACAAACATGGTAGTAATAGAAGAGGGAGGCCTATGAGCAATTACCTGGGGTTTTATAACTTTATCACTTGTATCTATTCATTTCTCTACAATTCTGGCTAGGTTTGTCAATCCTTCAGAACCCTGACTCCTCTGTAGTTGAGTTTCATGTGGACTGCCTTGTTCTTGCACATGTGGCTCAACATAAATATCTACCTCTGCACTCTTCTGTGCTAGAAACCTTTGTATAACCCTACGACTTCTCCTCAATGATAGTTCTTGTGTGGCTACAAGAGAATCGGTTGCAGGAGATTCATCTTTCTCTATTTTCCTCTTCTTAGTCGAAGAAGAAACTTGCACAACATTTGGTTGCTTGACAATTTGTTTCACTACAATTTGCTTCACCTTGCCCTTCTTTTTACGAGCAACATCCCTAGTCTGAATTGGGGTGGATGAGGGCTTGGCACTAGGTTTAGCCGAGGATTCTCCTACAACTGGTGGGATGTCTTTGGCAACTAAAGGGTCTACAACTATAGAAGCCCTAGATGACGAGGCTCCCTCAATGACACCTTCTTGAGCTAAAATTTCTCCTGTGATAGGGACATCATTTTCTCCAAATCCTCTAATATCCTTAAATTCTCCGTAGGTCATTTGAGAGACGTCCCTTATAGAACATTCGAACAACAAATTAATCAAGCCATGATGCTTACAGACCATGAGCTACCTCTCCATGTTTCTTCAACACTGATGGAAAGAAGGTTGTACAAAGTATTTGGCAAATTCATTCTCCGCCCATACCATAAAAGGCTTAATAACTTAAAAAGAATGGAGTGCAAATTGAAATACCTGCCCTCGTATGTCATATATTTCATCAAATATAGTGCTGAGAGTTGCCATGTCTCTGGAAGAGATGTTCTCCTCGCCCCTTGATTATCCACAATGAGAGGTCCATCCTCTGGGTGAGTAAATTTTGCACATGCACTTCGGGAATCTTTAGTTTTTGGAAACAATTCCTCTTCTCTCGACAACCCTGTAACCTCTAATATTCTCTCTTTTGTGGCCACAACTCATAGCCCCTTAACTGTAGCTTCACCATTACTAAATGTCTGTGTGAACTCTTGCATAATTTCTTCATTAAAATCCATTAACTTCAAGAAATAATCTATCCACCCAAAATTTCAAAAATAAGGTTCACACAATTGATCATTTAGCAGAGCATAATGAATAATGGGTTCATGGCATATAGGCACACCTCCCATGGCTACTCAAACAAAGAAAGTTTCTACTACAACACAAACAAAATGTTGGAGCTTTACGAAACTAAAAAAAATTGCACAAAAACTGAAATAGGAACCGTATTCTACGGCCTCTCTGTTATTCATTAACAACTTTTATTGCAAGTTATCATTTATTGAAACTTATCCCATAGTACCACGCAAAGAGAATGGCGGAAAGAGATGTATACTTGCACTTTCTATTGTGTGTGTGAAAAGTGGATAAGTATCTGCAAGCTATAAGACACAACACTTCAATTAAGTCATTGCATGCATGGTTAGACAGATATAATCATGAATATAAAAACCATAATAAATTGACCTATTTCCTTCTAAAAGATGTGAGTATAGACTTGCTCTCAGATTTGTCTAGGCAATACTAGTGACTAGACTACACCAAGACGAAGGATTTAATCTATATGAGCACAAGAATAAGCTAAATGTATGGAAGATTTAAGCTAGATGAATGAATAGTAAGCTAGATGAATGAAATTTAAGCTAGATGAATGAATATTAAGCTAGATGAATTCAAGCAATCATGATTAAACTAAATATGCAAAAATCTAAACTAAGATGCAATAATCTCAAAGCACAATATCTTCAATGACTCCAGAAAAAAAACTACACAATAACAATAAATCTCTAGGGTGTTTTGAATGAGAGATGAAGGCTGAATTTATAGAGACTCAAAAGAGAGACCAACGGTCAAGATCGATTAACAATGAGTGGCTGAGATTCCTTAAGAAAAAGCACAATTCAGGATAATTGAAATAACTGAGAGATCAGATTCAGTTAACCTTGACATAGATTCCAATTATAGCTTGATTGAATGCATTCAGATGATAAGTTTGAGTTTGCTTTAGAGATAAATTTAGTTGATTCCATGCACTTGAGATAAAATTAGGTGATTCCATGCACTTTTCTTTAATTTGCTCAAGATTTTTATTTAGAAAAAGGCCTTTTCAATGTAACTAAACCTTTTTCCATAAGAAAAGCTTTGAGTTTTAATTTTAGAGAAAATGATTAATTCAATTTAATTGCTTTTCTGATTTTTCTCAAGTTACTTCAATTTTAGAAAAAGAAATATCTTAAGTTTGATTTCTTCTCTCAATTTAATTCTTTTCTTTTGTTTTCAATTTAACTCTTTCTTTTGCAGATTAATTCCTCTTTTTGTGATTAGTCTCTTTTTGTAAATTAATTCCTCTTTTTGTGATTTAAATGGCAAATTTATTTATTAATTAAATATGCTAAGATATTTAATTAAGTAAATAGGATAATTGATCAACATGATTTACTTGGAATGATTTAATTAATAGAGTGATTAACTTGCCATCTAACATTAATGATTGAAGAATTAATTAATTAGGTGCTCAAGGTTGATTTAATTGCCTTTTGGTTAGGACCTTGGTGATGTTGTCGAGATTAGGGACCCATGGTTTAGGTGACCATTTTTAGGGTATTACATTTGCCCCTCTTTGAATTAATGTGCGAGCAACGCGTTGGTTCAAAGAATAGTTGATGTCAAATAGATATCAGTTCGAAACTTGATGGATCACATACCGATGAAGAGCGAGATGTTCAACTTGATTTGAAGTGATGAAGTTGAACATATTTAATTAAAGTGATATCGATCTTGAACTTGATTGAACAAGGACCGATAAAGAGCGAGATACCGTTCTTGAACTTGATTGATCAAGAAACAAGAACCAATCTAGAACTTGATTGAACTAGATTGAGTGAGAGATGCAACCAATTCCGAACTTGGTTGAACAAGAATCAACTGAGCAAAGCGATAAAACTGATTCCGAACTTGATTGAACAAGAATCGATTAGAAAGAGAAAATGTCCAGCTTGATTTGATGTGATGAAACTGAACATCGATTAGAAGATTGATTCAAATAAGGACACAAATTGATATGCCCCTAGAGATTTCTTTATTTGACATCGAAGAATCTCAACTTGATATAATGTGATTTAGTTAAGATGCCCCTAGTAACAAGGTTTAGTTGATTTTCTTTGTTTGAAAAGATTTTTGCTCGACTTTAGATGAAGAATTGAAAAATTTCTCGACTTTTTGAATAAGGATAATCAGTGAAAAGATGTCATGAGGTATGCCCCCTCAGGAGTGAAATCGAAAGATAGCAAGGGTACAATGATTTTAGGAAATTTTTAGCGATGATAATTATTTGAGCACGAAGATTGTTGTTGAAGAATTAAAATTAGAGTTGATTTGAGCGCAAAATGATTCGAAAATTGACTTTGGGATGAAAGTGCTAAGTGGTCAATGTTGTGAAATTTTGACTAGAGAATTGATGTCAGATTTTGATTTCGATCCCGAAAATGGACTTAGGACAGTCGATTTAGCTTAGGGTACAAGTTTTACGTCCATCGGAGCAAGTTTAAAAATTAGGGTTTGGGCTATATAAGGGGTTCAATGTGTCATTGTCAATTCATTTTTACCTCTCAAAGTTAAAAATTTGAAAAAGCTCATGCGAAGAAAAATGACAATTCCAATTCAAGAGCATCAATTCAAGCACTAGAGAAGTCATAATCGACCATGGAAATACGCCCCATCAGTAAGTAATCGATCTTTAGCCTTTGCGTTTCTTAATTTTTGAATTTTTATTGAATTTTTGCATTTTAATTCCGTTTGAAGTCGTGGTTATCGTTTTATCGTTCGGTTTGTTGCTGTTTTTCGTACGATTTTTTGGAATTTTTTATTTTATCGTTTGGGCACGTAGGGTTTGTCATATAGTGTTCACTTGTCTTTCGTACGAGTATGTGTTTAAGAGACCATTTAGTCATGCGACATGTATTAAATTATCATTTGGGTCTTCTTAATCATTTGGCATGTAATATTTACTCGTCCGAGTTGCTGCTTGTCTGTGGAAACTCGTATGAAAAACAACAAGTAGTTTTTAAGGTTCAAATAACAATTTTTTATTTTGAATGTTGTACATTTGGATTCTTTAGCATGTTTATCACATTCTTAGTGCAAATTTGATCACATACTAATGATTTGTATGATCGATTTTGCAGATTCAGTTGCCGAATATTCAATTTTGGTGTACCTTTCCGTCGACGATGAGGCTAGTACGTGATATATCAAACATAGAGAAAGGTCATATTGGTTTGTGTGGATTCAGGTACCTATTATAGATGCCTGATATCCATGTGAATAACGATATGTTGACCACTTTAGTTGAGCATTTTCATTCTAAGCATAACACCTTTCATTTACTAGTTGGAGAGATGACCACCATGCTAGAGGATATATACATGATATTGAGGATTCTGTTTGCTGGAGATAAGGTGGATTATGATTCTACTCCATGACTAAGAATTTCGGCTCTGAGACGAATATTCCATGATGAGACTATCCTTGATCGCTCTATCACTTGGGACAATTTGATGAGTAGATATGGTGCACAATACCCTCTGGCTTGCGTTTTGGTTGGTATGATTAGTTGTTTTGTGATGCCTGATAGAGGACAACAAGGATTTCTATGTGGTTAGGGCAGAATTATTGAGAGGTTGTTGACTCATCCAGTAAGATTAGGGTGGGGATCATGCTTACTCGCTCATATGTATCATGAGATGCATGTGATTGTGTATCGAGAGGGGAAGAGCATGGCAACAGGTGTGTTATTTTTATAGATATGGGCATGGGAGCACATCTTGGTATGCAGACCTATTGTAGATGATTCGCAGGAGGAGCACCAACCTATTGTATGTTGTTACTCGGGTTATGTTACACAACCCCACCTGGGCAAGATTGATTATTGGAGGAGGCAATTGAATGATTTGATCATTGTAGTATGGAGACTTTATAAGGGTCTAGATCTATGGGTTGATTGGAGAGCATAGAGGAAGGATATGTTTATGACTCGACCTCTCATTGGCAGATTGGTGTCTATTATTGAGAGATTTGTAGTATCTTGGGTGATGAGACAATATGGGAGACTGCAGAGTATATCCCAGGAGTTCACAACCTATGCTAGATATGGGGATGAGAAGAGACGAGGATGGGCACCAAGACTATCATATGCATTGAGCATGTAGGAGTTAGCAAGTTTACAGCCACAAAGATGGGATTATCTAGAGGATGTGGCAGACGCGAGGGTATTGCCCTAGTATAGAGATTGGTTTCAAAGACATCCTTTTCCTTGGTTTAAAAATCAAGGAGAGCATGTGCCTCTTATAGAGGAGATTGAGGAGGATGCACCAGCACAAGAATAGGTACCAGGTCAAGTACAGGAACAAAGAGCGGATGTACTTAGATAGACAAGAGGTGATCCTGGTGCTAGTAGAAGCAGGGTAGTAATGGGAGGTTGACAGTGATAGAGAGGGGAGGGTGGATCCTTAGGATTTGTTGGGGTTGAGGCTGGCTGTTATAGGGAAGCAGAGGTTGGAGGTGAGGAGGAGAGAGCGGCTCCTAGGCAGGTTAGGTAGTGGAGAGATGAGAAGGGAGATAGGGAGGGGGATGTTGGGAGAGAGCAGGTAGTACTAGACATAGTATGGTTTTTGAGGACAAGGGTGATAGGTTTGTAGTCATAGTTGATAGTGGCACAAATGCACCTGACAGAGCGAGATCGACAAATAATTGAGATCAGATATGAGTGCGATTGACAACTTGTAGAGGTGAGAGCAGAGCGAGATCAACAACTTGCAGAGGTGAGAGATAGTGAGATGCTCTTCATAGAGAGGTTTTGCATCGAACGAGCTGTGTAGCTTATTATGTTGTAGCTTATAGTGTAGCGGTCCCAGTAGCACAATAGGTTATTCCATATTCTCAGTGTATGGATCGATCTAAGGGAGCTAGGGTACCCAGATAGGACTTTGGTCAGTAGGCACCACCTCCTCCACCCAACAATGAGGGAGAGCCAGAGAGCTAGATTTTTTATATCTCCTAGATTTTGTTATATACCCCTTTTTGTAGCCTATATGGTTCTTGCTATGATGAGACATTGTATTTGACAGTTGATATCATTTTTACTCTTAGACACTGAGATTATGACGAGATATATGAGCTCTTGATTTGATTCCATCATACTTGTATTGATTGATTATGAGATGTCTTTTTATATGTTTTATTCTATATGTATGCATATCTTTTCAGTATGGATGTTGTTTTTTTTATTTCTTTTTCATATGTAAATAAATGATGAAAATGAGTAACTAGCAACACAAATATTTATTTTTCATGCAATAATATGAATGCAAATAAGTATATAATGAAATGTATGGATCTATATAAGATTCTCATGTATGCAACTAACATTTCAATACACAAGTACTCGATGAGAGGAACGATGATGAAAAAGGGTACCACTTAGCTGAGAAATGATGATTGCTTCAGACTCTCATTCAAAAGATAAAGAGATCATTGTTATCATGCTGAAATCACTTGAAATGCATAAAATTAAGAATGAATGCAACCTAAACTTAGTCATTGGATTTGGTATGCTTAGTTTTCATCACTGAGTGTTTTACAAACACAACAAGCAAAATAGAGTTACTTTCTTTTCATATGCAATATTAATTATCTTGTCCACAATGACCCTTTTATCGTTCATATCCTTGGACAGATTACACATGCATCCGGATTGCACATTAAAGAAATTCCCTCAAAATGGAGAAAGAAATGACTCCAACCTCCCTGTAGCATACAAATAAGTAGAGTTGAGGTATGTGTGGCAATTTCACCTTGATGTGAAGGCACATATCACATACACCCAACTGATTAGATGTTTCTAGATTATCAGAATCATTCCTACAAGCAAAAAACAAAGAAAAGTATTATGCCTCCAATCCTTTCTCCTCTTCGTCAAGATAGACTTCCTTGAGTTACTCAGAGGGAATGATAATCAAAAACCAATCTAAAAGACACCAAACAAAGAAAATTTCAATCATATCTCAAACAGTTTAGTGATTGTTTTCAGTAGTCTTGTTTTTCTTGTTTACTTAGTGATAAAACTTTGCAGTAGTGTGGAGATAGGTGATTGACTCAAATTGGATGACTTGGTACTACTAACAGAAAGATGACTTGGTTGATTTTATTAGGACATTCAAATTGATAAGTTGATTACCCTAAGATTAGGATATTGATCGGTTTCAAGCCATGAGGGTTCCAAAAGAACCAGAATGTCACAAAAGCGACTAAAAGATATGTACAAGCGAAAGCAAAGATGCAGGAAAGCGGGAATGAAAATGGGACATGCCAAATTTGCGTTGATAGATGGAGCACTTGAGTACAAGAGACATCTATTTACCAGGTTTTCACCTACTTTGCAAAGATCCTTTTCTTTTTCTTTTTTTTTTAATTTTTTTTTTAATCTTTTTTTTTTCTTTTTTTTTTCTTTTTTTTTTTTAATTTTTTTTTTTTTTTTTAGGAGTTTTTCTGTTGTATAGGTTGCTAGAGTAGAGAATAATAAGTGAATAATTTCTTCAAGTGGATGGTGTTGATCCTTTCACAGAGATGTTCTCCTTTTGATGTTGAGAGTTGATAAGCACTAGAGCCAAAGACCGCAGTAACAATATAGGGACCCAACCAGTTGGGTTCAAACTTCCCTTGTTGTCTTGAAACTGTTGATTTTTAGGATTATCTCTCAAGACAAGGTCACCAACCTAAAATTCTCTTTGTTTAACTTTCTTGTTATAACCTCTAAACATTCTCTTTCGGTACGCTCTGAGATGATCAAACACCACTTGCCGATGTTCATACAACAACTATAGTTCTTGCAATCTAGATATTCTATAGTCTTCATCAGTAATAAGACCTTGCAAATAAACTCTCAAAGAAGTTATTTCCACTTCAATAGGTAGGACTGCTTCATATCCATACACCAAAGAAAAAGGTGTAGCCCCAGTAGGTGTTCTGATACTTGTTCTATAAGCCCATAATGCGGGATTGACCTGCAGATGCCAATCCTTTCCAAATTTGTTTACTGTTCTATGTAAGATAGTCAACATTTTTTTGTTAGATGCTTTAGCTTGTCCATTACCTTGAGGGTAGTATATGGATGACCAGTGTTGTTTGATTTTAAACTTTTCACAGAGCTCATCTAGATCTTTATTTTTGAATTGCCCTCCATTGTCAGTCACAATTGAAGAAGGTATCCCATACCTACAGATGATATAGTTAAGGATGAATAGAGTTACTTGTTTACCGGTTGCTTTGATTAGCAAAACCACTTCAATCCACTTAGTGAAGTACTTAGTGGTAGTTATGATAAACTTGTGTCCATTAGATGATGCGGGATAGATTTGGCCAATAAGGTCAAACGCCCATTATTGAAAAGGCCAATGTGTGATGAAAGGTATTAGATCCCTTGTTGGAGAATGTATGAGATTTCCATGTAGCTGAGACTTCTCACAAGTTTTAGCAAATTTTATAGCATCTTTTTCCATATCTTGCCAGTAGTAGCCAGCCCTTAGCAGTTTTTGAGACAGAGTAAGACCATTTGAATGAGATCCACAAATAACTTCATGGAATTTAGATAACGCGCGTTGGGACTCTTCAGTTTCTAGGCACCTAAGCAAAGTACTATCCAAACCTCGCCTATATATATCATTAGCGATGATGACATAGCATGAAGCATTTTGAATTAGGTTTCTTTTCTCATTACGGGTAAGATTAGTAGGGATAATTTGGTCATGCAAGTAAGAGTAAATGTGGCTATAGCGAGATGAATCATTTCCAATAATAGAATAGACCATTTGGGACTTAGGAGAATCATAAGTAGGATAATGTAACTCTTCCACCAAGAATTCATAGCGAAACTCAGATTCTTGTAGCTGTGGTATATATGCCAAGGTAGCCATAGCATCTACTCCTTTGTTTGCTAATCTAGGAATCTTCTGAAATGATACAAAGGTAAATAATTTCTTGAGGTCATCAACCATTCTTTTATAGGGCATTAGTTTCTCATCCTGAGTCTGATAGATATCATTGATTTGGTTGATAATCAACTGAGAGTCTCCATAGATGTGTATCTCAACAACCTTCCATTCAATAGCTAGCTTGATTCCATTTACCAAGGCTTTATATTCTGTAATATTGTTGGTACAAGGAAAGAGAATCTTGTACACTTTTGGGATTGAATATATTTGAGGAGTGATAAAAAATATTCCAGCACCAGAACCTTGTTGAGTGAAAGACCCATCAAAGAAAATTTTCTAGGATCACTAAGTAAGGTGCATGATGGATTCATCCAGAAATTCTATGTGCAAAGGTTGATTGTCTTCAAGCAGAGCATCAACAAGTTGATCTACAATGACTTATCCTTTTATAGCTTTGCGTTCTATATATTCAATGCCAAATTTTGTAAGAACCAGGACCCATTTATCCAATCTTCCTGTAAGTGTTACTTTGCTTAGAAGATATTTGAGCATATCAATCTTAGCCACCAGTTTGATAGAATGTGCTAGCATGTAGTGTCTTAATTTTTGTGATGCAAAGACCAATGCCAAATAAGATTTCTCTATGATGGTATAGTTCATCTCGTAGGACACCAAGGTCCTTTTGATATAATATATAACTCTTTCCTTTTGTTCTCATCCTGTTGTTCCAAAAGTTCCTCCAGTGATGTATCAGTAGTTGATATGTAGAGAATCAAGGGCTTGCCTTGAATTGGTGGCATCAATATAGGTGGATTAGAAATATATTCCTTGATTTTCTTTAGATGATGTTCATAATCTTTATCCCAGTTTTATATAACTCCTTTCTGTAATGCCTTTGTGAATGGTTGAGCCTTATCTGCTAGCTGAGAAATGAATCGTCCTATTGATTGGAGTTTCCCTTGTAAATTTCTCATTTGATTGACATTCTTTGGAGGTGGCATTTCCATGAAAACTTTAACTTTTTCTGAATCCACTTCAATTCCTTTCCCTGAAACAATATATCCTAGGAGCTTACTAGATGTAACCCCAAATGCACATTTCTTGGGAGTTAGTCTGAGTTTGAATTTTTCCATCCTGTCTAATATTGGATCTAGTTCTGATAAGGGTGTTGATCTTTTCATAGATTTAACTAGAGTATCATCAACATAATCCTCTATGTTTTTATGCATCATGTCATGAAAAATTATTGTTACAGCTCTTTGATAAGTATCGCCTACGTTCTTTAAGCCGAAGGGTATTACATTCCAGCAGAAAGTTCCCCATGCACAAGTGAATGTTGTTTTCTCTTGATCCTCAAGTGCAATTTTGATCTAATTGTATCTAGAAAAAACATCCATTAAAGAGTACATTTCATATCCAACAGTCATGTCCATGATCATGTCTATGTTGGGTAGTAGAAAATCATCTTTTGGACAAGCTTTGTTTAAATATTTGAAATATGTGCAAACACGTATTGATTTGTCAGGTTTGGAAACAGGTACAATATTAGATATCCACTTGACATAATCAATTGCTCTGATGAATCCATCTTTTAGTAATTTTTCTAGCTCAACCTTAACAAGTAATGCAACATGAGGATGCATTTTTTGGAGTTTTTTCTTAATAGGTTTAACTCTGAGAGTGATAGAGAGATGATGCATTATGAGGTTAGGATCTAGACTCGGCATATTAGCATATGTCCATGCAAAATCGATCTTCTTTTCCATGAAGAAATCAACAAATTCTTTCAGTTCTTCGGATGATAAGGATTGAGCTACATGTATGGTGTGTTGAGCTTCTTCTGTTCCAATGTTTACTGGCTATGTAGGTTCAATTAGCACTGATGATCTCTCTTGAAAGTGATTAGGAAAAATGTCAAGTATCTCACCTTTAGGCGCCTTGGAGAGGTTTTCACCATTAGGTACATCCTTTATTTTTTATTATTTTTGATTTTGACACGGCCATAGTGTGGTTTTCGCCATCAGAACTCTTATTTTTCTTTTTCTTTTTATTTTTGCAATTAAGATACTTGACATTTGTTGTTGTCATGCTCTCACTTTGTTCACTGGTGGAAGAGTCTATTTGTTCAATTGCATTAAGATAACAGGCTAATGTATAGTCATTGGCAAAGGTAGGTATATTCAAAGGTTGATCTTGGAGAGTACAGTCAATAAGCTCAGGATGTACCAGGGATAAAGATTTAATAGGTTCAAGGAAATTCACGGTTTTGTCACAACCTCGGACTGACAAGTTGAGTTCTAGAAGACTACCTTGTGTAAGCATCTCGAGACCAGGAAGAGTTAGAACACGATTATCAAAGTTTATGCTAGTATTTAGGGAACCTAACCCAATAGTCCTACCACTAGCACTGTCTTCTACTTCAAACTGGACTACATATCATGGTTTGACAGTAACAGGTTCAACGAATAGAGTTTTGACATTCATGATGAAGTAGTCATAGTTTGGTGTCGAATAGGTAATGTCATAAATAGATCTTATTTCAGAGTGATCAGAGTCATAATATGAAGCCTCTAACTCTTCTTGAAGTGGATTAGAGAAAGTATGTATAGTATCAATATCTATATCTTTGATGATGCAAGTTCCTTTGTGATTTGGTTCAATGATCACTTGTAGTTGACATAACCTTGATGACTATGTTAGTCTCTGTCATCTTTTCCATACAGTTTCCTCTAGACTAATGACCGGCCTTGCTTCTATAGCCTCTAATTCTTCATTTGTAGTCCCATACTTGATTTTCTCTATCTTATTAGAGGGAGATATAGTAGGTGAATAATTTTCTTGTTCTCTTCCTTCTTTCAGCTGTGTTCATAGTCTTCTTGTCTTTTTAGTCTAATTTCCTCTATTTTCTTTTGCAGTTTTAAGTGCACTATCTCTTGTGCTTCATCTATGATATCACTAGGTTCTTCAGGAGTTTCTTTAGTAGATGCATCTAACAGAGGCTCTGGAACAAAGGTATTAGTAGACTATTTCAATGCATTACAGGTGTAGCTTGTATCAGTAGGAATACTGACTTCAACTCCATTATAAGGAAATTTCAAGCACTGATGATATGTAGATGGTGCTTCTTTCATGAATCCATGGCCTACCCAAAAATATGTTGTAGGAAAGAGGAAGGTCAAGCACCTAAAAAATAACATCTCTTTCTATAGGTCCTACCCTGATCAGTTATAGTACCAGACCTTTAGAGGTTCTCTCTTCTTCATCATAAGATTTGATTGTTATTTTCTTTGTTGGATAGATGATATTTTCATAAAATCCCAACTGTATCAATAAATTGGAAGTACAAATATTCAACCCCGCGCCTCCATCTATCAAAACACGTTTGACTCGATGTTTATGGATCATAGCTTCGATGGGTAAAGGTTGGTTATGTGGATGATTCAATGAATTGTCATCTTCTTCAGAGAAGGTGAGGTAATGGGGTGAAGTCAGGTGACCCACCATAGATTGAAACCGATCTACATATAAATCTTTAGGGACATTAGTAGTGAGAAATATTTATCCAGAATGTCTCTATGAGAAGAAGAGATCTTAAGCAGTTCAAAAATGGAGATTTGAGTGGTAGTACGTTTCAATTGTTCAACAATGCTATAACCAAGCGAGGATGATGAAGCCAACTATTTAGATTTAGCTGTGATCATATCTAGTTGTCTGTTTGAAGATGTTGGTAAGTTCAATGTTGTTTGATCAGGAGTTAAGGAACTAGCTCCTTTGAGAGTAACCTTCTTTTGGGTGTGGGTTACAACATTTGCAATTTGTGTTTTATTTTGTTTATCTTTGACTATGATCATGTTGCAATACTTAGATTGGGAAGATTCAATGATGTTGATTATATTGTCATTATTGGCATAGATGTAATTGACTTTGGCACCTCCCTTGGATTTTGAGGAATCACCTTGTTCATAAGCAGTCAAGGGATCTTTAAAAGCTTTGTGATCAACATTAGTCGTGTGATTTCCAACAACAATTTTGCCAGCATCGATGAGGTCTTGAATTTTGTGTTTGAGTTTCATGCAGTTGTTTGTTGTATGACCCTTGTTCTGATGATATTCACTATATTCATTTTTGCTCCACCATTTGGGTTTAATTTTTGGATCATATGGTTTAGAGTTGTCAGGCAATGTGATCAGATCATTTTCTAATAGAGTCTTAAGAGCCGATTCATACGATTCTTCTAGAGGAGTAAAATCGTGTTTAGGCTTTGAAATCCAAGACTTCTCTTTAAACCACTCTTTTGATTTCTTAGGAGGGTTTTCTGCCGCAGTTTCAGCTGCTTTGAGGGTTTGTGTGCCACTAGCCAGATTAAATATTACGGGTTTTGATTTTGGTTTAACATTATCCACCACTCAATCATTAACAACATTTATGTTGTTATCTTTATTGTATTTCCAGTATTTGTTCTTTTCTTTGGAACTAGAGCCTTGTTGTGTTTCTTTATAAAGTGATATATCTCCTTTCTTTATAAGCACATCTTCCATTCTGAGGGAACTATCTACCATTTTGTTGAATGAAGGGTACAATTGCATTTGGATATTGTATTTCAATTCAGGGATTAAGTTATTGACAAAGATATCCATTTTCTCAGAATCTGGGATAGGTTGTGAATATCTAGAGAACATCATTCTCTAACTTTGAAGGAAAGTGAGAAAAGGTTCTCTTGTTTTCTGTTTGGTATTGCAAAGCTCGATCATAGTGTCTGGATGACAAATGTTATAGGAGTATTGTTGGAGAAACAATTCAACTAATTCCACAAAAGACTTAATTCCCATAGGTAGGATCGAAAACCATTCCATAGCTTGTCCTCCTAGACTCCTCGGGAAAAGACGCATGAGATACATTTGTTCGTGCATGAACTCCATACATAAAGCACAAAATTCTCTAACATGGTCTTGAGGATTTGCGTTACTATCATATTTGTCGAGCTTAGGAATTTCCACTCTTGAAGGAAATGGAGGCATGCAAAGGTTTTTTTCAAATGGGAACGGGCATATCGTGTCCAAATAATATTGCTTTGATGATTTATCCATGTTTTTCATTTCTTTGATTTCAGTTTGTAACGCTTGTAATTGTTTGTTTACCAATGCTATTGGTATCTCTCCCTCTTTAGTGATAAGAGTTTCAATGTTATAATCAGTTAGAAGTTTAGCGCCTTGTTTAGCTAGCTCTAGAAAATGGTCCTTTTTCTCTAGCCAAGATGATTTTCATCATTTTTCTGAAATCTTTATCATTTTGGCAGCTATGTATAACAACTTTTGTAGGTTTGGAATCTTTAGACTCGCTAGATGAGGAATCACTATCATTAGCATGGGTGCTGATATTTTCATGGGTATCGTGTTTAACAACTTCTCTTTCTCGCCTTTCTCCAGACATGGTGGAAGATAAGGGTTGATCAAAAATTGGTATACTTGATGACGAAGGTTTATCAGAGACAGGATCTTCTACAAAGAATGGATTATTCTATAATGAAAAGGATGGTCATTTACCTTTGGCAACTTTCTTGTAAGAACTTCTGGTTTGAATAGGCATTTATAACTAATGCGACCGAGAGCTAGATGTGATGCAGAAGTCAAGATCAAATTGAAGTTAGTTGTTTGTTTGACGTAGTGATTTGAGAGAAGTGACTAAGACTCAGTTTGGTTTTAGGAATGATTTATCCTATATAAGACGTGATCTAAGTAACTTAGTTTGATAAGTAGTTGATTGAACTAGCTGAAAGATGATCGATAAAATCATGCAACACAATGACAAGGGTACACTATCAAGATTGTTTATGCTCAGAATTATGATGACCAAATAGATGTTCATTGTAGACTAATTAGGAAAGTATCACAATTCTAGAAAAGTGTGTAAACGGACAAGTTTTTGGACTGACAAAATCAGAAATTCGTATGACAGAATATTCAGACCCAGACGACAATTTAGCAGGTCCCAGATGACACAAGTCGTTTCTCATACGAGTTGCTTCCTATACTCGCATGACAGTTAAGTTTTATCCAGATGACAATCTGATGAGGATAATTATTACTCACACAACAATCTATTAAAGCTCAGACAACAATTCTTTAGGACCAAAACGACAATTTTGAAGACTAGGACGACAATTCTAACAGGACCAGATGATAAACTGATAGGACCAATTAAGATTCGTACGACAATAGGTATATAGCCAGACGATAATTTAGTAGAATTGTATGACAGTGGACTGGACAAAGATGAGATTCTGACATGGACATAGTTTTGATCACTGACTGAGATGAGATTCTGACATGGACAGAGTTTTGATCACTGAGTTTTTGATTGTTTTCTCTAGTTTCAGTATTTCAGTTTCAGTTTCAAGGATAAAAACACAGTAAACACACAAGATGTATAATGACTTCAAGCACAACAAAGTAACTCTACGGAAGTTGGCTTAGAGAAGAAAACCTTTGCTTGTAGACTCAGGTACACACCCAATATCTAATCAGAATATGACTGTTGAGTCTCACGCAATGGATTCTGAACATCGTATTAGCCAACTCCAAATGTTAATAAGGGCACAAAATGGCAAGTATCTTGGGAGAGTTACTATCTCTCTTGCGCAAAGATTATCCCCCTTTCGGAGGTGAATCAGGTAGCCTCTATCTTATAGTTCTTAGTTAGGAATTTCGTTCAAAATTACCCCTTGAAGTCATGCAAGCATGATTAAGGCTTATAGCTCGACAAGGTACCAAAACAATTTGTAGTCATGTAAACATGATTGAGATTGTGAGGCCCTACAAACTGCTTGATATGAGAGATCTTAAAGAGAGAACTCTAATAATCATGTCCTTTGAGACATTAATCACCATAGGCCTATTTATTATAGTGAGTTGGAATGCTCAGGTCCAGCTGTACTCACTTGGGTCATTCTCACAGGGTGATTACTTTTTTCCACTATGACAGGCCCGCTAAAGGTACACAAATCTCAAAACTTAGGAAAAGCTTCGAGGGTCTAGATTTCTGATTGTCTGTGCAGATAAGAGCATACTCTCCTACCTCTTAGATTTTTCTTAAAACACAAAAGACAGATTTGTTCACTAACCAGATAGAAATTTAAGTGCCTAAAAAAATGAATTTAAAGAATACATGAATTTCACTTGATTCTTCTCAGGCAACCTGCAAAAACAACGAATCAGTAGTCATATTGTTTTTGTGCGACAAATCTGTTCTTCGGCAAACATTCTGTAAAAACTGGTTAGGTTGTCAAAATCTCTCAGGCAAACAAAAAACAATTCAGGGTTAGCATTAGTACCATAAAAATTCAATTAAAAACCCTAAAATTGTTGTCTGTTTGAATACTACTACCCAGAATATCGTACGAGTATTCTCAACCAACTGTACGATAATTCACAATGGACCGTACAAGATCTGCAGATTGTCGTTCAGGCCTCTGCGAAAACTCGTACTAGTTTTTGCAGTAATTGTACGAAAAAAATCTGAAAAATAAAAATGAGCTAATCTGTAAGGCCAAAAGATGAAGTCTTTTGCCCCATGGTGGGCACCAAAAATGTGTGTGTGAAAAGTGGATAAGTATCTGCAAGTTGTAAGACACAACACTTCAATTAAGTCATTGCATGCATGGTTAGACAGATATAATCATGAATATAAAAACCATAACAAATCGACCTATTGCCTGCTAAAATATGCGAGTATAGAATTGCTCTTAGATTTGTCTAAGCAATACTAGTGACTAGACTACACCAAGATGAAGAATTTAATCTATATGAGCACAAGAATAAGCTAAATGAATGCAAGATTTAAGCTAGATGAATGAATAGTAAGCTAGATGAATGAAATTTAAGCTAGATGAATGACTATTAAGTTAGATGAATTCAAGAAATCATGATTAAACTAGATATGCAAAAAGCTAAACTAAGATGCAATAATCTCAATGCGCAATATCTTCAATGACTCCAGAGCAAAAACTGCACAATAACAATAAATCTCCAAGGTGTTTTGAATGAGAGATGAAGGTTGAATATATAAAGACTCAAAAGAGACCAATGGTCAAGATCGATTAACAATGAGCGACTGAGATTCCTTAAGAAAAAGTACAATTCAGGATAATTGAAATAAATGAGAGATCAGATTCAATTAACCTTGAGATAGATTCCAATTATAGCTTGATTGAATGCATTCAGATTATAAGTTTGAGTTTGCATTGGAGATAAATTTAGTTGATTCCTTGCACTTGAGGTAAAATTAGGCGATTCCATGCACTTTTCTTTAATTTGCCTAAGATTTTTATTTAGAAAAAGGCCTTTTCAATGCAACTGAAACTCTTTCCTCAAGAAAAGCTTTGAGTTTTAATTTTAGAGAAAATGATTAATTCAATTTAATTTCTTTTTTGGTTTTTCTCAAGTTATTTCAATTTTAGAAAAAGAAATGCCTTAAGTTTGATTTCTTCTCTCATTTAATTCATTTCTTTTGTTTTCAATTTAACTCTTTCTTTTGCAGATTAATTCCTCTTTTTATGATTAATCTATTTTTGTAAATTAATTCCTCTTTTTGTGATTTATCTCTTTTTGTAAATTAATTCCTCTTTTTTGTGATTTAAATGATAAATTTATTTATTAATTAAATATGCTAAGATATTTAATTAAATAAATAGGATAATTGATCAAAATGATTTAATTGATTTACATCATTAAAAACTACAAATTCACTAATAACACACCCCCACAACCTAAGGTGATACATGTGGAAAAAAGACCTTGATTTGGCAGAAGTATGATGCAAATCACACATGATAATCATCATTATGAATAAATAAATGCATGATTTAAGAAAAAACATATAATATATGTACCTGAAATCGTGTGAATTAACGTAGTAACTGAACAATCACTTAATCATAAAGTGTGGTGGAGTGAAGTGGAACAGAATGAAATGACAAAGAAAGGATATGAGATGACATGAAGATGGATGATTTATTGACATGGAGAAAGGTATTCCCATGAGTTATGGAAATATTTATTATGGTTGCATGCAAAGAGTGGTTTAAGATTGTGGGACAGAGAGTCCCCCTGCATATGCTACAGGAACTACGACATGTGGCTGCATGCCAAACTGTTGTAGGAGTTCCTCTTTAGTTAAAATTTTATGATACAAGCGCAGTCAATGACCGTTGACTATAAGTTTAAACTTAATAGGATCTATAGTTGCTAATTGTACAACTCCATTCTGAAAAACTTCAGCAACTTCATATGGACCTAGCCAACGTGTCTGCAACTTGCCCAGAGAATCTTTATACCTAGACTCATATAAAAGTGTTGAGTCTCTAGATTTTAATTTTCTTTCTGTAATATATTTGTCATGCCATCTTGTACTTTGATTTTAAACAACTTTTGTGTGTTGGAGAGCCATTTTTCTCACTTCATCTAGAGCATTCAACTGCATGATTCGAGCTCTTTGTGCTTCAGATAAATTCATATTTAGTTGCAGAGCCGTTCTAAGAGATTTATGCTCAAACTCAATGGGCATCATTTCTAGTTTCCCATATACCATTTCAAAAGGAGTAAGTAGTTGTCTTCCATGTAGTTCTATATGCCTAAATAGCTTATGCTAGTCTACTTGACCAGTCTTTTCTATGCAGAGCGATTGTCTTTGTTAAAATAGCCTCCAGCTCCCTGTTGGTGACTTCCACTTGACCATTCTCTTAAGGATGGTATGGGGTAGAGCTATGCCTGATATTATATCGATTGACTAAAGTTGTGATTAAGGTGGAGGTAAATTGTGGCCCTTGATCTGTAACAAGTTCTCTAGGAACTCCATATCTTGTAAAGATTTCTTCATAAATAAATTCAACTACCTTGTTATCTCTAACATGCTTCATTGCTTTTGCTTCCACCCATTTTGTAACATAATCAGTGCATACTAGGATATAGGATCTTCCATTGGAAGGAGGATCAATTGGTCCTACAAAGTCTAATCCCCATTTGTCAAATGGTGTAACCACCACTTGTGGATACAATGGCATCTCATCAGATTTAGTAGGCCTCCCCATTCTCTGACACCTATCATATTTTCTAGTGTATTTGGCTGTATCTTTGTGTAAGGTCAGCCAATAGTATCTTGCACTAAGAATTTTGATTGTTGTCCTCTTGGAAGCAAAATATCCTCTGCATGGCTCATCATGGAAAGCATGAAGAATATCATAGGTTTCATCCTCTCTAACACATCTTCTTAGTATTTGATCTGATCCTGTGTAAAATAGACAATCTGCAATCCAAGAAAAATTGAAGCTTTTCTCAACTAATAGTCTTCTCTCTTTTGGAGAAAAGTGAGAAGGAACCTTGTTAGCAACAAAATAATTTGCTATATTAGCATGCCAGGGAGTCTTTACATTTATGAAAAACAATTATTCATCTGGGGAGGAATCATCTATTGCTATAACAATGTCCTATAGCTGAAGCCTAGAAAGATAATCCATGACCACATTTGCTTTCCCTGGTTTATCAACAACTATGGTATCAAACTCCCACATCAGAGAAACAACCATCTGGCCAATATTCCTATGATGGAATATTTGTTCATAAGATATCATGTTGTTGTATGATCTATGTGAACAAATATTTGATATCTGGTGATATAATGCCTAAACTTGTTAAGTGCATATATGACTGCCAACATCTCCTTTTCTGTGATGGTGTAGTAGAGCTCGGGTCCTTGCAAATTTTTGTTGATGAAATAAATTGCATTTTCTAAATTTCCTTCTTTTTTGCCCCAAAACTGCACCTATGGCATAGTCAGATGCATATGTGTGAATATGGAGGGGCAATGACCAATTTGGCCCTTTGAGGACTAACACATGAGTCAATGCTTATTTAATCTTTAGGAAAACTTCATCACACGCTGAGGTCCAATCAAATTCAACATCTTTGGATAAGAGATAATATAAAGGCCCTACTATTTTACTAAAGTCCTTGATAAACCTTCTATAATATCTAGCATGTCCAAGAAAACTTCTTATATCCTTTTGCTTGGTTGGAATAGGAAGGTTAAGAATGACCTCTATCTTTACTGGATCAACTTGGATACCAGCCTTAGAAATATGATGTCCCAAGACTATTCCTTCCTACATCTGAAACATTTTTCACTATTCAGGGAAAAATTGTAATCTTCACATCTCTACAATACTTCTTCAAGTTCTCCAAGGCTTCATCAAATTCTGAACCATAAGTAGTAAAATCATCCATGTATATCTCCATGCAGTCATTTGAAATGTCTGAGAATATGCTAATGAAAACTCCTTGGAAAGTAGCTAGAGCATTGTATAACCCAAAGGGAAGAATAGAGTAAGCATATGTTCCCTAAGGGCATGTGAATGTGGTCTTTTCTTGATCTTCTAGAGCTATTCTAATTTGATTGTAACCACTGAATCCATCCAAGAATGAAAAGTACTACTTCCATGCCAAGGAATCTAACACTTGATCTACAAAGGGTAATGGAAAATGATCCTTCTTGGTTGTTAATTTAAGTTCCCTGTATTCCACACAAACTTGCCATTTACCTCCCTTATTAGGAACTATAACTAGAGGTGACACCCACTGACTATCTAATAAAGGATAAATAAATCCAATGTTTAACAAGTTTCTCAATTCCTCCTTAACTATTTCTCTTAAGGCTAGATTAATCCTCCTTTGTGACTATCTAACTGGTCTGCATTCTTCCTTGACATATATCCTATGGGTACACACTTTAGGATCTAATCCCCTCATGTCTCGGTAGTCTGATGCAAAATCCTTCTTATGATGCTAAAGTATATCAACCAAGGCTACCTTCTGTGCCTCCAGAAGCTGATTATTCATACTCAAATACTTGTCTGGAGAAACTTCTACCTTGGTGATTAGGTTGATTTGAGCCATTTCAGTGAGAGAAGAAGTGTGGACCTCCTATAGTAACAAGGTGTGCAATATATCCATGGTTTCATGAAGTTTTGATGAGGAGGAAGGAAGGAAAATTGAGTGCAAGACACATGAAGTTAATTCCTTTGACTGGTGTTCTAAGCCATAATGATTTTCTATTATATTGGAAAGCACTCGATCTTCTTCTTGAAGCTGTATGAATGGTTCTCTATTTATCATCATGAGGTAACAAACAAAGTTAAATTCTTCTTCTATTTGTTCCCCTACATCAGGCCACACAACCTACTCTTGATTAAGCTGAGGTTGTGCAGGAGAATAAAGAGATAATTTCTTAGTAGAATTCCCATCCAAAATAGTCATATCTCCTAACTAACATCCAATATACGCATCAGTTGTAGCAAGCCAAGGCTGTCCTATAATGACTGGATATCCTCCCAATGTGGCCTTAGGAGATAATATCATAAAATCTACTGGATATTCCCAAGAATCCAATGTAACTACAACATCTTCTATCATACCATCAGGTCAGATAGTGGAGCTATCAGCAAGATGTAGGACTATGTGAGTAGGTCAAAGATTGGTTATGTTAAGTTGTTGCATGATGTCCTTAGTCATGACATTAATGGTGGCTCCTAGATCTCTTAGAGAATTCTTAATCTGAGTACTATTAATGACTATTCCCACAATAGGGCTACTTGGTTCAAAGTACTTAGGTATTGTAACCTTGCCCAACATAATATCAACTAGTTGCCCCATTACATGGATTGTTTGTGGATCCTTCTTTTTCCTACTAGGTTTCTTCAAACATGCTTCCTTAATGACCTTACTATAGATGGGGACATCCTTGATAGCTTGAAACAATGGAATCTTAACACATGTGTTTCACCTGATCAATGAGATCAAAAGTTACATCTTCACTTTGCTCAGTCTCCTTAGCTTGTAACCTCTGAGGAAATGGAGGTATTCTATTCACTGGAGGCAAACTTCTAGGATGTTGGGCTTGGGTAGACTGAGCTAGCTAATCTGAAGGTTTATCTGATATAACTTTCTCTGATGGTACTTCAGTAATGACTGGAGAAGATGGATTAGACAAAGTAGTCCCTGACCTAAGATGAATATCACTTATATTAAGAGAATATGCAGGGCACTGGTTAGGATCAACATAATATACTTGTTGTTGTGGTTGGGGCTTACTATTTGGATTTGGTATGGGCTAAGATGGCAACTGGGTAGCTTTAGGTGGAGTGGCATTAGGAGTAGGGGGTGGCATTATAGCAGGTTGTTGTGGTTGTTTAGGTAGTTGTAAATAAGCAGAAGGCTGATTTGACCACTACTGGCCCCCTCTCCATTGAGAAGTTGGTTGCCAATTTCCTTGTGGAGGCTGCCATGACCCTTGAGGTTGAGATCAATTTCCCCATGGTTGTTGCCATTGGGGTGAAGGTTTGGAATAATTTGACCTTGAACTTTGGGGATTATACCAAGATTGAGGTGGAAAATTCCTAAAATTTTGAGCATATGGAGGTTGCCACTGATTATTTTGCGCATAAGAATTCCCATAAGGACCAACAAAAGATAATGGATCAGGAGGCATACCATGTCTTGGGACCCATGGCCTTCTTCGAGAAACATAGAAGAGTTGTTAATCATCTCCATGTATTGGCTTAAACTCAGGAACATGGTGATTATCAAGATTAATAATTAACTTACATCTGCAGTCCTTCTTCTTTTACCTATGGTGTGGACAAAATTGTGCAAGAACTGCTTCATCTTCTTCATGCTTCTTCTTGGCTTGAAGTGTATCCAATTGAGTGGCCATATTGTTTATAATATCTTTTTTAAAATTCTTCAGAAGATGGTTTAATTCCATTCGAGAAACTCCACTGCTTGGTACTGATGAAGACATTCCAGGCTTATAATGCATATTCTTCTTAGTAGTGGCCTTGGAATACTTTTGCAAAATTTGGCTGATTTCATTCCATGATGATTGAGTTATATCTCCACCTCCCATAAGGTCTAGGGCATCCATGCATTCTTCATTGATTCCTCTCAAAAATATCAGCTTGAGAGATTCTTCATTTAGAGTACCATGTTTAGACTTCTTAACACAATAGAAATCTCAACATAGTCTTCTAAACTCTCATCCTCATTCTGTGTCATCCTGAAGATATCATCTCCATGGTGGTCAGTTCCCCTACAATAATCCTTATATTTCTCAAGAAACAATCACTTCATCTCATCCCATGTATCTATTAAGTTACTCCCTAAGCCCATAAACCATCTCAGGGTAGATTCTTTCAAAGTGGCTGGGAATATTTTAAGTCTATGGGAATCTATAGTGTAATCATAGCTCCTATAGAGGACGTCAAATTCAAACAAGAATGTGTCTAGGTCTTCTATAACTAGCCCATAGAATTTAGGCAAAGAAGAAGTTGGAATGTTATTGAGGTTAGCATTATCATGTAGATCAGAAATGGGAAATTCAAATGTTGGGTTAATAGGTGGATTGTTGCCTCCTGGAGGTGGGGGGTTACCTCCACCCCCTGGTGGATTGACTCCACCTCCCTGTCTTGCCATTGGTCCTTCGTAAAAAACTAAAGGGTAATGATCCTCTTCAGATGGTCCAAAAAGAAAATGGAGGCTGTTTTCTGGAAGTTCAAATGCAGGATAGTCTGAATTATTGGGGGCTTGATAAAATGTTGCAAAAGGATTTACATCTGGTGCTTCCTAAGGATTGAGTCCTCTATTATCAGGGTGGTTTCGAAGAAATATACCACGAGCATCTCTTCTTCTTCTATGCATGTAGATTAAAAAAAAAACTATTTGACAACTTATCTTAAACTGCCAAAACAATAAATTATTGAAAACTAAAAGCTCATGGCTATGCCAGGTTCTTAATTTGGCACCATCCCTAGCAACGACACCAAAAATGTATGCCTTCCTAACTGGAACAATAACTCGACTTAAAACCTGAACTCAAGGATTGTACATCTATCCTAAATAGCTATCATTCTATGGTGGAGGTTTCATTTACATGTCAACCTAGGGACTTATTACTTGAAATGGTCCAACAAAGTTTGTGCACTAAGTTCCAATAACAACCATTCTATTCTATTGCAGCAAAGGAAATTATTGAAATTAACACACAAAAATGTAATGGCTGAAATGCTACAAGATACCTTAATGCTGAAAGGTAACTCAAACAACTAACTACCACTGGTGTTCTAAACTGACAAACAAGAACTACTCTATTCGCCTTTGGCTACAGGAACAATCACATGTTTAGGTTCCAGTGGCTGTAGGAACAGTCAAATTCTAGAACAACAACTATAGAAAAATAAAACTAACACAACAAAGACACAAGATTTCTCAACAAGTGGCCCCCCTTGGATGAGCATGTCCAGAACTCAAATAGTCTTATATGTTCAAAACGAAATCACTTTATTTATCATTCCAAAAGTTATTACCTACTATGAAAGCAGAGAGAATACTGTCTAGATCTTGAAAACTCTGTCTAACCCCCACAAGGAGGTTCAGATATTTATATATAAGAAAACTATAACAAACTACTAACTACCTAGCCACTCTCAAGAGAATAGGCAAAATTTTTATTATAACAAAGAAAGAGTCAACCGCAAAGATTGTGGGACATTCATCATTCATAACCAAGAATATAGCACAACAATTCCTGCTAGATTGCCACCTAGTGGAGACAACCATAAATCATTCTTGAACTGCTTCACTATTCTTCAGTTGCTTGGTTACCGTTGTAGACACCTAAAATTATCCTGTCTAATTAAATAAATATTTTTATTTATTTAATTATTTTATCCTAAGTCTTCTATTAATTAAATAAATCTTTATTTATTTAATTAATTCATTTATCGTCTTTTAAGTATTTCCTCATTTAAATAAATACTTTATTTATTTAAATTGTCCTTTTCCTAAATTAATAAAATATTTTATTTATTTAATTGATCCCACTTCCTCTTTTAATTATATAAATATTTATTTATTTAATTAATTTATTAGCCTTTTCTACCCATTACACATGTCATTCATCTCTTAATTCTTCTCTTACCTACCCTTTATCATTTAATTATTTCTTCTACCTACCCTTTAATCCTAGCCGACCATTTATCCTCTTCACCTTTTAATCTTATCCTCCATTTCTTATAGTGTTCTCTAAATAAGAGGATGCCCTCTTCATTATCAACCCTAATCGTGTAATCGTCAAATTGATCTTATGCAATCAAGCCTTCTTGGAATCATACTATCAACCGCATTTCCATTATTTATTGAGCTCTTGTGCACACATAAAATCTGAGAGCAAATATATCAAACAAGATCAATGGAGATAGGAATAAATGGAGATTGAAACCCTACTTGGCATGATCTGATCTTGTTTTATTTTGTTTATTTGCATGGTCTTAGGTATCTTCATTTGTGTATGGTGGATCATTTTCATTGTTAGGCTAGGGTTTTGTGGTTGGATCTTTGTTAGTCTTTCAATATTGTTGTTTTTTACTATCCATTTTCACTGTACACAACCACCTCTCTTATTGCTTTAATGATTGCAACTGCCTTGATTCTATCTTTAATGACCTGAATGGCACAATCCTCATTTTTGGCATGGTTTGACCGCTTCTGTAGCTACCTAAATGTTCCTGCATCAAGAGTTAAAGTACACAAACACATACATATCCATTTTTTGTCAACCATAACATTCATTCATCCACTTATAAAATTATCATAGTAATTCTCATAGCTGCAAGAATATATACATAGCCAAAACAATACAAGGTTTGAAAGGTTCAGTTAATGTTCATCATACATAGGATTAAAAACCTCTAACACATCCTATAACCTTAACATTGTTTGATTACACAACTTAAATCATGAAAAACATAATAGACATGGACATAAGGAGAGCTATTATTTCAGTTCATCAACTTGCATATTAGCTTAAATTGTACATCATTTAGTAATCTCATTCTCTAGGTTGTCATCTAATTGAATCTTGTGCACAAGCTGAGAGCACTAATCTTGCAGATTCAATAGGTTCCTGGGGATAGAGGACAATGGGATTCTCTTGAAAGCTTTATTGCATTTGATGTCTCTAACATGCCTTTATTTAAAATCTTTCAATCTAATGTCTCATTGGTACACTAGGTGCTAACCTTATTTTGTGTGTATAGATTGACATTTATTTTTTCTGGCATAATCAAACCAACACAAATAGGGTTCATGAAGAAGAGATACATTATAGAAAACATAATCACTAGCTGGGTTAGTCTAGATTGGGAAAATAGAAGTGGTCAAGAGGTTGGCATCCTAATTCTTGACTTTGAGAAGGCTTATGAATGGGTAGAGTGGTCATTCATCATGACTATTATAAGGGTTATGGTTTACTGAATAATATCGTAGGATGATACAAGTCTTATTTAAAGATGCCAATGCTCAATTAGAGATTAATGGAGAGATTTCAAAATTCTTCCCACTTAGTAGGTCCATTAGACAATATTGCCCCTTGGTCATAACCCTATTTGTTATTGCATCAGAAGACCTGCATCATGCCCTCAAGGTAGACCAACTTTGTCCTAAGCTAGAAGGTATCAATTTGCCAAAATATTCCTCTCATTAACATTTAGTTTGCAGATGACACATCACTATTCCTAGTGCTTAAGGAACAAAATATGAGTAACTTGATGAATAGGATTGATATTTTATACAAGGCCTTAGACTCCAAGGTGTCTCAAGATAAATCCACTCTTCTAAATTGGTCAATCAGACCTCCAAATTTTATTTGTGTTTATGGTTGGCAATGGGGGTCCTAACAAAATTGTTAGATATCTAGGAGATCCATTTTCAGTCTCCCCCTTTCTACCAAGGATGTGGGATTGGATGTATTCCAAATTTGAGAGAAAATTAACTAATTGGAACAAGAACTTCTTATCACTACTAGGAAGAATTCAAGTGTGTCAAAAAATTATCTCATCTGACACCATCTATTATGCCTCGACCTAGTTCTTTGAAGGGTACCAGGTGAATGAAGTCTAGAAATTGGTAAGGTAATTCCTATGGTTAGATGGGAGAGAGAAACAAAGGAGGCATGCAATTAATTGGGAGTGGTGTTTTGTGAGAAAATACCAAGGTGGTATGGGCTTGAAAGAACTTAGAAAGCAGGGTATTTCTCTAGCAACTAAGTGGGTTATAAAAGATCTTGAGGGAGAGGAAGTGTTGGAATCAATGAACACGGAGAGGGGGGGGGGTGAATTAGTGTTCTGCAAATTTTGAATTTGTTAATCTAATTCTTCAACTACCAGATGAACAACAAAGAAAGCAAAGTGCAAAAACACAAAACAAGTAACCATGCAACCATAACACCAACATTTTTATGTGGAAACCCAAATGGGAAAAACCATGGTGGGATTTGAACCCACAATATTATTCCACTATGGCCAGTAGCAAAATAATATTAGATAAGAGGAATGCACATACATTCAGGCACATTGCATAGAGCTCACTACTCAAGTTACAAATATAGGGCTACAATCCCGAAGGAAGACTTGTTGCGTTACAAGAGATTACAAAATAAGTAGAGAACTAGAAACTAGCATCTGATTATGCCAAATATCAGTTCCGGTTAGGCACAAAGTGATCCACTACACTATTCTGATAAATTGCTATGTTCTTCTCTACCGGATTAACACAATTCAAAGTGCACATGGGAAACTACACTCAATAGCTCCAAAAAAACCACATATATTATTCCTGACACCTAATCCATTAACCCAAATGGTCTTATATATTTAGACACTCAAAATTAATCTCCCACAAGTTGACTTCACCAAATATAAAAAATCAAATGTGTAGGTGCAAGTCAGCTTAGATCTATTGCCGAACCATATACCAAACCCAAAATACATGAGAACACTTCCTATAGGTCTCACATATAACTCCATACACATTTCCAATCACTGAGATTAACATAAAGAATTTGATCACACATTACACCATAAAAAATGAAGACTACTTTGTTTTACTGTTCTACTAGATATCAGACCTTCAAATAGGCATAGGAATCAATACTAGAGGGTGGATTGACATGATAATCTTCTTCATATACCCAACCAATCATTCGTTGATCATCAAAATCAAAATTGCTTCACCGAATATCATAAAATTGTATACTGAGTTGTGGTGATAGTCTTAATTCAGAAGTACTATATTCAAGACATCCAATTAACCAAAATTTCATATCGGATCAGATCAATAGACTGAGTTGCCATCAATGAAAACTCCTAAGAGTCTACAAGCATCATGAGTGATCAATCTTCACCAGAGCATCACCGAAATACCAGAGGCCAACGATCTCCCCCTTTGGCATTGATGGCAACACAGGTGAAAAATGATAAGTATCCAAAATCTACAAAACACCAAGAGTCTGAGTTCTGTACTCTCAATCTAACTGACTCCCCCTTAACTTATTTCTCAAATTTTCACTGCTTTCTCGCTCCCCCTTTGACATCAATGGAAAAGGGTGGGAATCCACCGAAGCTTATATACAAAATAATCAATGCACTTTATTACATGAACTTAAAGATGTCAGAGTGAGTCACCTTTAAGGATTTCAGATACTCGTTACATCCTCTCAGGAATCAATCAAATACATTTATTAGGGCACTGTACATAAATGCATGAATCTCAACACTCTAAAGATCAGATGGCATCAGTTTACCTAAGGCACTTATTGCATCTTGTTGTGCTCCCAGCAAGGTATCCATTTGAGGACTTATTTGATGGTATGATGAAAGAATAAGTATCTGGTAGAATACTAAGAGGGGGGGGGGGTGAATCAGTATATTGAAAAACTGATACAAACTCCCAAACTCAAAAAAAAAATTATCAACAAATAATTTAGTCAAGATAATATCTCAAAGATTACCAACACCAACCAACATCAATCGGTTTGACTATTATGACAAATTAATAGTAAACAACTTCAATCTTATAAACATAAAAAATGCTTAATCATATGGCAACCTATTCATCTCTCAATGCTTCCAATTATCATGCCATATCTGAATAGTTAAGTAGTTAATCAAATCAACAAATAAGATCATAACCACAAAAGCATTCACCACTTGACACAAATATTTATACATGGGAAACCCAAATAGGTAAAAACCACGATGAGATGAGACTCACAAAGATAACTATCTGAACTAATCTAAAGTTTGCCCTGTTAGGAGCCAAGCTTGTTAAAGCTTTTACAATAAGTCCTGTTAAGAACTAATTACGGTTAGGAATCACCTGGTTAAGGGATTTACAAATATGCCTTGATGAAAAGCACAATACCCTGTTAGGAGTAACCTCACTGGAGGATTTGAGAATCCAAACTAATGGACTACCTTGTTAGAGGATTTAGAAAGTAACCAAGCTTGTTAGAGCTTACCCGGTTAGGGGATTTCAATTTCTACTGTAATTGTTAGAAAATAATAGGTTTTCTTGATCTATCTAAATAGCACTACATCTGCTTGATCAGATCCTTCTTAATCTTCAATCTTCCTTTACTCAAACTGTAGATCGATCCACCAGTTAGGCAACCACACACTCAACTGGTTTCTGCCAATCTTGTCAACTTTGCCAACACTTAACAAAACAATATCATCAACTTTAAATACAAATCAACTAGGTCGATAACACAACAAAAAAACCTAATTCTCATCATCGAGATTACAAACAAGTTGGTACAATCTTGATCGTTAGAAATCATAACAATCTCTTCACATTAATCAAGAAAATTCCAACCGCTCCATGATCACCACTTTGTCGGACTTTGTAACTCATCATGTGCTATGCATTAGATGCAATCCACTTTGCTCCTTTCCAAGATAACAAACAAATGCACCAAATCAATCTGAGTTAATCCTCATTCAATGATCACATGTGTCTCCATCATTACCACTCAACATTAGATCTTAAACCAACAAACTTGATCGGTGAGGGTTTAACAAAAAATAAGTGGTAGGGTTTACCGGTTACATAACATAGAAAGGTTTAACCCTTTACACCAGTTCAACTTACAAACTACCATATACCGGTTTACAACATCTTCCTCAAGGTTTATCATACTGGTTATAAGACAATAGCAATAACAACAATAACATTAGCAATATCATGAATACCATTCACCGGTTCAATTGACATCAATGATAACATATCATTTATGCAATCTATATGCAAAATGCCAACAATCTAAAAATGCCAAAAATCTCCCCCTTTGGCATTGATGGCAATACAAATATCAACGCCTCTGATTGCTACTATGGATTGGTGAATAGGAATCCTGGTTTAAATTACCAAGTATTCACCATGATTTGTCTATCTTCATTCGGTCACTGGTTCACCTAATCAGACACATAATTCTCCTCCTCAATCACATTATTCTTCTCCCCCTTTGACAACAATTCCAAATTGAAAGTAAAACATGTAATTCCAAATTTTCACTTTGCATCAACATACTACAACTTGATGCTTCCCCTGTGGAATACATCCACTTCCAAAAACATCAATCCATGTAAGATTTTGCAAGTAGTTCAGGGACTGATGCAATCGACACCATGCTCAACTGACTTCATGAAGAGGTACAACCCCCAATTGACTTCTAAGATACTCAAAAGTGGTCTTAGGCAGAGGTTTGGTAAAGATATCTACAAGCTGCTCCTAGGTAGAAACATGCTCTAAGATAACATCTTTACTTTGAACTTTTTCCCTCAAAAAGTGATACTTCAATTCAATGTGCTTAGTCCTTGCATGCAAAATAGGATTCTTAGAAATATTTATTGCACTTGTATTATCACACAAAATCTTTATAGGTTCTGAGATCTTCATCTTAAAACCTTCCAAAATGTGCCTCATCCAAATAGCTTGTGTGCAATTCATGTAAGCTGCTACATACTTAGCTTCCGTAGTAGATTGTGAAGTACAAGTTTGCTTCTTACTACTCCATGAAACTAGCCTTCCTCCTAGAAATAATGCTCCACCGATAGTATTCTTTTGGTCATCAACATTTCATGCCCAATCAGCATCAGTGTATGCCTTCAAATCAAAATTGTCTCCATATGGATACCATAATCCATAGTCAACTGTACCTTTTAGATATCTAAAAATTCTCTTGGTTTCTATCAGATGTGCTTCCTTTGTATTTTTCTGAAATCTAGCAACTATACCAACTGCATGGGCAATATCCGATCGACTGTGAACAACATAGTGTAATTTTCCAATCATTGACTTGTATTCCTTTTCATCTACAGACTTAGATGCATCTTCCTTGGACAATTTACAACCTGTAACCATTGGAGTTCCAACTGGTTTATAGTCACTCGTGCCAAAAGTCTTCAAAACCTCTTTCACATGCTTAGATTGAGTAATAAAAATACCATTATTCATTTGCTATAGCTGCAAGCCTATGAAATTTTTTATTTCCCCTACTAATGACATCTCAAACTCATTCTTCATTTCATCAGCAAAACTATTGCTCATGACATCATTACCTCCAAATATAATGTCATCAACAAATACTTCACTGACCAATATTTCATCTCCTTCAGACTTGAGATAAATGTTGGTGTCATCACTGGTTCTTGCAAAGCCTATCTTCATCAGATGTCTATGAAGTCCTTCATACCATGCTCTGGGTGCCTGATTTAATCCATATAAAGCTTTATGCAATCTACATACCATGTCTTCCTTATCTGTCAATGCATAACCATCAGGATGCTCTATATAAACCTCTTCTTCCAATATCCCATTCAAAAATGTAGACTTAACATCCATCTGGTATACCTTGAACTTCTTATGGGCTGCAAATGCAAGTAATGTTCTAACTCCTTCCAGTCTTGCTATTGGTGCAAAAGTTTCTCTATAATATTTTCCTTCTTCTTGCGCATAACCTTTGCAAACTAATCTTTCCTTATTGTGAACTACAACTCCATCTTCATTTAACTTGTTTCTGAACACCCATTTAGTACCTATAACATTCTTCTTTACCGGTCGGGGTACCAGGGTCCAATTGTTGTTCTTCTCAATTTGATCCAATTCCTCCTCCATTGCTTTCACCCAATGATCATCACCAAATACCTCCTTAGCACTTCTAGGTTCAATGGTGGAGATTATGCAAGAGTTCTCTCTAATTCTCCTTCTAGTTAGTACTCCAACATCCTTATCCCCAATAATCTTCTCAGGACTGTGATTCAGTCTCACATATCTAGGAATAACATGATCATTCTCATCAAGTTCAACTTCTTCATTGTCTTCTTCCTCTGAATTTTTTTGTTCCGGTTGAACAAGTACACCAAGTTTGCTTTACCGGTTTCTGATTTAATAGTTTTAGGTTCCAAAAGCAAAATTCAAGGATCTTCTTCCTTTCTCTCTAAACTGGTTCCTTCTGAAATTTCAGGACATTCATCTACACAAACATCATCACTCTCAACAATTCTCTATGTCTAGTTGTTGAAGCATTTGTAGGCCTTACTCTTGGTGGAATAGCCAAGAAATATGCCTTCATCACTCTTATCTTTAAACTTGCTTATGTAATCACCTCTTTTAATAAAACACTTACTACCAAAGATTTTAAAATAGTTAACATCAGGTGATCTTCCATACTAGTACTCATAAGGTGTCTTGTCCTTACCTCTTTTCACCAGAACTTGGTTCATTGTGTAGACCAATGTACTTTCAATTTCTCTCCAAATTTTTTTTTCTACATTTCCTTGTATCAACATAGTTCTAGCTGCTTCAACCACTGAGCGGTTGTTCCTTTCTGCTATACCATTCTATTGTGGTGTCCTTGGTGCAGAAAGATGTCGCTTGATACCATTCTCATCACAATACTTAGTGAATTCCTCAGAAGTGAATTCACTGCCTTGATTTGTTCTCAGACATTTTATCTTTTTGCCACTCTCTTTCTCAACTAAGGCTCTAAATGCCTTGAATTTACCAAAACCTTCATTCTTATCCTTCAAGAATGTGACCCACATCATCCTTGAACAATCATCAATGAAGATCATGAAATATCTATCACCTGAAATGCTTCTAGTTCTTATTGGTCCACATAGATCTGTATGAACCAAATCTAACAAGTTCTCTGCTGAGAAGGACTTTCTCTTGAAAGTTGAAGAAGTCATCTTTCCTAATTGACATTCTTTACAAAGAGCATTGACTGGTTTGTCTATCTAAGGTAGACCTCTTACTATCTTAGACTTTCTAACTTTCACAATGTTATCAAAGTTTTAAATGACACAATCTCCTATGCCAAAGGCAGCTATCATCTATTTTTGCAATCAAACAGTTTCTAACTTTAGGATTAAGATGAAATAGATTATCTCTGGTTTGTTTCCTAGTTGCAATCAATTCACCTTTGTTGTCAAATATTTTGCACATACCATTTCTAAACTCCAGTGGGTATCCTCTGTCATTAATTTGTGCCACACTTAAAAGATTGTGCTTTAGTCCTTCAACCCAATAGGCATCGTCAACACTGCTCTTCCCATTAAGAGAAATAAATCCCTTACCTTTAACCATACAGGGTGAGTCATTGCCAAATCTGACAAAACCACCATCAAATTTCTTCAAGGAAAGAAATTTGCTTCGATCATTGATCATGTGATGTGAAAAACCACTATCAATGATCCAATCATCAGAGTTATCCATCCTAGACACTAGTGCCTTCTGATCTGATATCTGTTCCTTAATGCTACAAACACAATATCTTCACTAGCATCATCATCAGATTCTTCATCAATAATACCACTATCAATAGCAACAAGAAAATCTCTCTTTCTTTTACCCTTATATTTCTTAAATTTGTCTCTCTTGTATTCATTTTCACCATTAGGTCAATTAGATACTATATGACCAATTTTATTGCAAACAAAACATTTCAACGGTAGCTTACCGCTGTATTTCCCAATGCCTCTAGGTAGTCATTTCGCCAACAATGCTTCAAGCTCCACTAAACTGTCTTTATCATAAACATCTCTGTCAGATCTAGATTCATAGCTATGGCCGGTATCTCTACTTCTTCTCACAGATGGGTTAGAAATAGAAGCTCTAAATGAATATTCTGATTTTTGTACACTACCATCATAGCCATTTAATTCAAAACCAGTAATTTTGCCAATGATAGAGTCAAGAGTTACCTTTGTTTTGTCAATGGATTTCAATTGTTGAATAGCTACAACTCAGATAGCATAGATCGGTAGCAGGGTTCTCATTACTTTACTGATCACTATGGCATCTTCCACTTTCCCTCTTGCACTATTTATTTCACCAACTATCTCTTTTATCCTTTGACCATACTGTTGGATATTCTCGCCTTCAGACATTCTCATGTCATCAAACTTTCCTCTTAAACTCTCCTCTTTAGAAATCTTAACATGTTCATCACCACTAGAAATCTCTTCAAGTTTTTTCCATACTTCATATACGGTTTCAACACCATGAACATCTACATATTCAGCATTAGACAAGGAACTAATAATAGCCTCTAATGCTTGATGATTCTCTTGATGTTATTTCTTCTAATCATCAGTCAGAGTTCCAGTAGGTGCAGTATACTTAGTTTCTATATAATCCCAATACTGACTACCAAGACTCTTAATGTAAATCTTCATTTTGTCGCTCCATATCCTATAGTTATCTTTGTTGAACTTCAGACCTTCTTTCTCCATCATGATCTACAAGATATTTTCCTCAAGTTGTAAGGATTTTAGGTTAAAGAGGACCTGAGACACTCTAATACCAATCGATGGTATAATGAAAGAATAAGTATCTGGTAGAATACTGAGAGGGGGGTGGTGAATCAGTATACTAGAAAACTGATACAAACTCCCAAACTCAAAAAAAAACTTATCAACAAATAACTCAGTCAAGATAATATCTCAAAGATTACCAACATCAACTAGTTTGACTGTTATGACAACTTAACAGTAAACAACTTCAATCTTGTAAACATAAAAAATGCTTAATCATATGTCAACATATTCATCTCTCAATGCTTCCAATTATCATGCCATATTAGAATAGTTAAGTAGTTAATCAAATCAACAAATAAGATCATAACCCAAAAAGCATTCACCACTTGACACAAATATTTATACGTGGAAAACCCAAATAGGTAAAAACCATAGTGAGATGAGACTCACAAGGATAGCTATTTGAACTCCTTAGGGATTCTTTCTCTTCTCATATTTCTCTACAATCTCCTTAGGGATTATTTCTCTTCTCTTCATGGAGGCTTGAAAGGTTTTGAAATAGCCCCACAATGCAGATATTCTCATTGTATCATCTCCTATGCCCCACACTCCCTCCTTGATTTGCATTGCCACCGGTCTATCATAGGCCCATTGGACCTTCCCTTTTATACTGAGTATCTCATTAAGGCCAAACAAATAAGAAGAGACCCATACTTAAAAGTGTGCTTCTTGTCTTTCTTAATTTTCTTTTAATTACTCATAAGTTCATTCAGAGGGACTATGCATAGATCATAAATCTTGTCATCCTTGAGCATCTGATAAGTTGAATAAATTGCAGTTCTAGGGACAAAGTTCTATGTGCTTGATTGATAGACTTTGTAACCAACCACCATCGATGAAAACCTCACATCATGCTCCAAGATGTCACTGATAGTCATTGTTCTATTATCAAGCTTAGAACCGATAGTGGCTATCACAATGTTATTTGATACCTTTCTTAGACCAGGTACTTCACCGGTTTCACTTAGGCATGTCACAACTTGAATTGTCTTCTTAGTGATCTTATGAGGAATATCAAGCCATATGAACTTATCATGGACTTGAATGAAGATATATCAGATCCATTTCGCTTCATCAAACAACGGGAAATGGATGAACTACGAAAAACCCTTGTCTTGAAGAATCTTATATTCTGGATTGAGGTTACCCAAGTTGTCTACCAAATGTTTGTTGTATAGGGACAACATATCAGCACTACCAAGATCCTCAAGATTACAATGGATGTATGCCCTAATATCCTCATTGTGAAGAACGTCGTAGGGTACCGAAGAAAATGCTCCTTCTGGGTCATCTTTGACAAACTTGAAGGGGTGTTTCTTGAACACAGGTCTATCTATATCCTTAATCTCAACAACCAATGGGGTAGCAATTCCAGATGCTGATGCCATTTTAAATCTAGGGTTTTAAAATGGATAGCTTTGTGAAACAAATAAATACCTTTTGATTCAACTAGGCGCAAGAAATCTCTTTCGAATCGCCGCAAGCTCAATTTAGATCGCCAAATATCTTCTCTTCACTCCACTTCTCTTTTCTCTTGATCACATTGTGAAAAATAAACATTTGAAATGCCCTTTTTACCCTTTAAAAACCTAATTCTATGTTGCAATTAATGCTTCAATCAATTACCTTAATTTTCATGAAATCGCTTATCGAAGCCTCAAATCTCCATCAGATCTTCCAGATAACATTTGCACACATGATTTAAGCCTTATGCAACCTACCAAAATCATTTACAGATCATCGAAGAGGGGGTTATATGAATCTCCATGTAAGGTTACCCCTAAGGCCAAAAGCCCTAGTTACCGGATGAGGTTCCATCACCAGATTCAGGTGTGGAGCCATTCTGCACATTGGAATATTCTTTCTTGACCCACATTTTCTTATGTTGATCTTTGATTTCATATAATTTTTCTTTACCTTTCTCATCTGATTTGCCTTTGTTACCGAACCATTATTCTTTCTTTTGTAGTATTTTGCAATGTGACCAGGCTTGTTGCATGCATGGCAAACAACATTTTTCTGCATAGGTCTGAAATTCATCTGATTTGGTCTCATCCTACATTGGTTAGAGATATGTCCAAACATACCATTAGCATAACATCTTATGTTCTGAAAATTATTCATTACTGCTCTACACATGTTTGACTTGTGACCAAAATCATTGCATATGAAACACTGACCGGTAAAGGTAGGACCATTGTTCACATTATTCATCATTTCATTATTCATCTTACTTCTGCATTGATTTTCCATGTGACCAAATTTATTTCAAGTAAAAAATCTACCATTGAATTTATAAGCATTAGGTTGTTTTACCAAAGGGTTCTTTCTCTTAGGCTTTGCATTGCTATGTCCAAAACCGGAGGATTCTCTTTTCTCATATCCAGGTCCTCTCATGTCTTTTCCATGTCTCTATCTTTCAAGCATTTCATCAAGCCTTGCTGAGATAGCATTAAATTTGTCTTTGTATTCATTTGCAGTAGAAAGTTCATCTCTTAAGCCAACAATCTTCCTTTCAAGTTCTTGACCATCATTGCTTGATTATATCTACGTAGGGGAAAAGTGTGACTAAGTATGGAAATCCTAATCCCACTCTCATACACACTCACAGAATATGAAAGAGTCTAGGGAGGTGACACACTTCAGGCTACTTCTTATGTGGAAGAGAGAGACGATGATTGCCTCTTAGATTTTCTATTCCTTTGCTATAAATGAGAGAGAGGAATGATTCAAAAATACAATCTAACCTAGGATGCAAGTAAGCAAGAAAACCCTAATCTTGAAATGTAGATCAAAGGACAACTGATATATTGCTGAAAAGTATAGATTATGAGGCAAAATTAGAGGTGCATCTGTGTCTGAAATGTGAGTAGAAATTTCCAGGACCAAGGTGCCATGCCACTATCCTGATTCTGCAAGTCTGGAGCTACAACTAACAGGATGGGTTCTGAAGCCTGCAAGAGTCTGTTCTACCAGATCCTACTGATAGAGGGAAGGTTCAGGGTGCCACACCCTTATCCTAGGTAGGACCAGGGTGCCACAACCTTATCCTTGGGGTAGGACCAGGGCACCACACCCTTGTCCTTATGGTTTCTAATGAAATATGCACCAAAAAATTGTCTCTGTGTGCTCCTTTGGTCCCGAAACTTCTAGCGACGCTCGGTTCTGAACCTGTACTTGAAGCTGCAAAATAGGGTTTTGGGTTGCTATATAGGGTTTTTCCTTAGTCAAACCCCTGTGTTGGTGATTTCCACCTCCACAAACAGTCGATAATGTACTGAAAATGTGTGTGCAAGAACCTTGTTTATGTGCAAGATCCTAAAATGAAAGCAAACAATCTAGAGCAACCCTAATTGCTTATAATTGACAAAATAAATTCTCTAAATCCATGATGAAAAGTGATCTAAAATATGAATATGAATCAAAATGAAGCTTATGCAAAGACATGAAACCATACCCAACCCCAAGGGAGAGGTACAAGCCAATCATCAGTCGGTGATCTCCTATTATTCTTCTATATCTCCAAAAGCCCCCAATTGATGAAATGATGCTTGATGAATGTTTGATGGATGGTTGTTGAAGACATCAAGATCTACTCTTTCGCTACAAAGAAGGCTCTTTATACTCCAAAAACTTGCTCTTAGATTCTTAGAAGAAGACCCTGTCAAATGAAGAAAGAGAGCTCTTAAGTATGAAACCCTAGATCTTAATTTCATCCTCAGGCCGACCTAGGATTTGAATTTCCCGCCAATGTTTTAGGGTTAAGCATTATTATATCATAAGATTATGCTCCCCAAATTTTGGGAAAAAAGCCGAGGACCATGTGCATTCCCACCACGGTCCAACCAACTTTTTACCAAATTTTCAGGATCGTTAGATATGATAAAAATCCAAAGTTACAGCTGATTCTGAGCTATTTTGATATGCAAGATCGGGCCTAAAAGATCAAAATAGGACATAATTAGGGTTAATGATTAAAATAATTTATTGGAGGAATAAAATGGAAAGGGGCACACTTAGGGTAAAGGGCCCAACTTTATTGCATGTAAACTATTGAAACATGATTTTAGATTTAATTAAATTAATTAATTAAATGCTTAAAGGGAAATTAGAAATACAAGATGCAAGACACACTAAGGCGGGTGCTAACCTAAGTGTGAAATTGTACCACCCTAGCAAAGGAGTACAATTTACAACACTACATTTAGCCCCCACTTTAGCTGTCATATGACACTACATGCATATGAAAGCTAAAGTACAAAAAAGTAAACATCATTTGAAAAAGGATATATCCATAAGTTGTTGGGTGAAGCCCCCAACGGTATCTACAGTACACAATTAGGAACCACACCCTACAAAACCACATGTTAGATCACAAAATCACATAATTCTTACTAAAGGAAGTGATGAAATTCATGGGTAGCTATATGCCCCCCTTTGTTTCAACTTGCTAATTAGTGAGATGAAACAGGGTATCATGTTTACCACAACGAATTGTGATAATGATTTTGATGAAGAAAGTTCCCAACAAGGCTTGATTATTCATCCAAGAACATTATGGAACCAATATGGAGTGAGAGGGCGAACTCATGATTCCAATGCCACTGACAATGTGAGAATCAGAGCTCCCTAGCTAAAGATATGAGAGATTGAAGGAAAAGTGTAGAAATTAGGGTTTTTAACTTAAAACCATAAAACAAAAAAGTACATAACTCATAAATATGACAGTGACACCTTCATTTGTCATTTTTTCACTTTTCAGCACTATTCACTACAGAGAAGCCCACCTATTCACCATCATTCCTCGATGCCGACCCAAGTGACCTACGCGGATGGAGATCCTGCACCAGTCCATACTCGTCAACCGACCACTCGATGAGGTGATTTGACCTTCCATTGACTCCCTTTTGACTTTTTCATGCTTTTAGTGATTTGAATATGTGATGTCACCACCGAAATTGGGTCCTTGCCCCCTGTTCGGATACCTTGGGTTCCTAGGGCACCCTGGTCCCACGGGGGTGCCCTGGTCCACTCAGGGTGCCTTGGTCCCTGTCCAGAGCGACCAGTGGGGACACGAGATCAGGCGATTGAATGTTGGAATAGATAAAATGAATGCTTTTGATTAGATAATGATGATGATTGATTATTGATGATAGAATGTTTTGCTTTTGCAGACAATGTCGTACATCCGTGAGCATACTGTCGGGCTCACCTTTTGAAGCCTGCAGGAGCAGATCCCAAGGTTGACACTAGGAGAGAGGGAGTTGCTATGCATGATGGGCTTGTGGTATGCGATGACTATGTCGGCCATTGGATTCCATTTTGTGATGCTTATGGCATTGATGGAGAGGTGGAATGCAGAAACCTCTATGTTCCTATTGCCTATGGGGGAGATGACGGTCACCCTCGAGGATGTATACCATATCTTGCGCCTTCCCATTAGGGGGGAGACCGTGAGATATCAATCTGACCGTACTAAGGATGATTATAGGAGAGAGCAAGTATATGTTGTGGGGAGAGTGATGCTTAGTGAGAAGAGGGGTCATATCATGATCAGTTGGCTCCTACACCCGACCGGTGAGCTCCATTACTGAGGCGACTCATGATTTCTACCATCGCATTGGCCATGTGCCCTAATGGGTGTGACACACATATGCACGAAGGCCTCATGTATAGTATCCAAGCGATGGAGAGACACAAGAGGGTATACTATTGGGGTCAGAGCATGCTTGCAAATATCTATCACGACCTTGGGGAGTATGTATTTGGATAGGGAAGTATCCTAATGACATGCACACTACTACAGGTGTGGATTTTTAGCACATTACATGTACTAGGCCCACTGGAGTCCCTATAGACTTAGTCCTAGAGCAACCTAGGGTACTTTCTTATCCACTTATCCGTGAGTGGCGATTTGGCGATCTCATGCATTGAAGATTGATCTTAGATAGATTGACAAAGGGTGTAGTCATATGGAGACCGTACCTTAGGATGTACATGTGGGCAGGGATACATAGGTAGTTATTCTGCATGCAAAGGAACCGTCTACTAGAGGGACGATGCAACCACATAGTCATCCCCTTCTACTTCGACCGAGTTCAATGATAATTTGGGTTTGAGCAATGTGTTCCTATTGATGTGCCTATGTACATCCATTATTCTCGCGTGATGTCAAGGCCTGGAGCCATTCCTAGGCCCACTAGTGATGAGATTGACATCACAGATTCAAACGGGTCAAATCGAGACATTGTGACAGACTATAAAGACAATATGAGCTCACACCGACGGTTCATCACATGGTGGGGGAGAACATATCCTGGAGCCATCTTCCCAGCAGGATTTCCTGGATGGAACCCCAGACCATGGAGACAAACGGGCGACGGAGAAGGACCCGATACATCCGAGGAGGGCTCAGATGATTAGGCTAATGATGCAAGAGAGTAGGAGGAAGGTGGAGACAAAGATGATCCTGATACTATAGAGGGAGCTCCAGATGGAGACGATGAGGAGGAGGATGAAGAGGATGAGGAGGAGGAGGATGAATCAGATGCAGTTCCTCATCACTCTGGGGATGACACCATAACACTAGATCTAGCAACCATCCCATTGTAGGAAGAGAAGGACCCTATAAGGGGTCATGATTCTAGTCCCCATTAGCCCATGCCCACTGTACATAGACAGTATGAGCGTGGCGAGCCTAGAAGGTCCCAGTCTCAGGCTGTCTCTTTCCATGATCCCTATTGGTGAGAGGGAGATCTAGGTAAGGTGTTTAATTTATGTATCTTATTAGTTTAGATTTGATAATATAAAATGTTACTGATGAAAATCTCTCCCTGTTCCCTGCAGCTACTATCCAGGAGAGGCACTCTCTCACATTTAGAACACAGTGACAAACCTCATCATGACCGCACACATTCCCAGTTCCTTGCAGATAACACATAGATCACATAGGAGTGTAGGACACCATGACCACACACATTCCCAGTTCCTCACAAATAGTGCATAGATCACAAAGGAGTGTAGGATGCCATGAGGATCTATTCACCCCTCTTCGGATGGAGATGGAGGTCCTGCAAGAGAGATTACAACAGAGAGAGCACAATCTAGCAGCGTCGCAAACAAAGGCAACTACATATCATGAGATTATGATGGAGGGGGATCGCAGGAGCTCCTCACAGCGTCACTCACAGTCCGTATCATGATACATACCCATGAGCCCACCTCCATGGCCAGATTAGGAGGGGACATCTAGCCACCATCCTCCAGCCAGCGATAGGAGATGACCTTACCATGTCATGAGACATTTTTGTTGATGTATATTTTATGACACTCATGGATATGTATTGATTTATGCTCATGTTATATCTCAAACATGTTATTTTAATACTTAAACAATTACTACATTGCTTTAGATTAGAAGTAACACATTTGGTGATGAACATGTATGTCTAATTTAATTTTCATCTGATTGATTTCTCAATGCTTCATGATTAAATTGATACATGTGTGATTTATTTAAATAACTAAGTATTTAATTAAATGCTACTTTGATGATGTAGAAGAGAAATGTATTAAGCTTAAGAACTACATGACTAATGTGATTTAATTAACTTTAATTAAACACAACATGATATAATCCTACTTAACACATAATAAATTGTATAATATGCTAGCACATATAAAATGTAAATCTATTACAATTTACATAAATGAATCCCAGACAAACAGTAAAGTAAAGAAACATGTTTGTCAAGAATAAAGTAATGTAGACTATGATGGTATGATGAAAGAATAAGGATCCGGTCAACTAGTGAGAGGGGGGGGTAAATCAATTGATAGAAAACTGTATAAACTTTCACCAATCTCAAAATCAACCTATAAATGCAAACTCTAAACTGACTGGTTTATATATTGAACTTCAAATGCAATATTACTGATAAGTTAAACTGGTTGACTATTATAACAGACTAACAGTAAAACAACTCTGAAACTCTCAAAACCTTTTAACTGAATCATTCAAATACTTTACTGACATAAGTAAAACATATTTCAGATTGCTCCTGATTAACATAACATATCAAAGTGGATTTAGTAGTTAAGCAATTAAACCATAGTAAACATAACCACAAAAAAATTCACCACTTGACACAATATTTTTGACGTGGAAACCCAAATGGGAAAAACCACGGTGGGGATGAATACCCACAAGTATTCTGAACTCTTTTGAAGTTCACCATGTTAGGAGCCAAGCCTATTAAAGCTTTACAATAAGTCATGTTAAGAACAGATCCTGTTAGGGACCACCCAGTTAAGGGATTGACTATAATTCCCTATTAGAAACAATACTCTATTAGGAGTAACCTCGGTAGAGGATTTAAAATCCAAGCTAATGGACCACTTGGTTAGAGGATTTGAATAACACTAAGCTTGTTAGAGCTTACCCGGTTAGGGGATTTAACTGTTGTAATTGTTAGAAAACAACATGGGTTTGCTAATATGTTTATATAGCACTACACTTGCTTGTTCAAATCCTTTTCATGCTCCTATCTGCCTTTACACAAATGGCGGATACACTATCTGGTTCGGCAACCACACTCTCTTACTCTCAACTAGAAATTGCCAACACTTCAACAAAACAACTCATTGAACTTATAAACAAAACAATAGGTTGGTAACACATCACAAACCTAATTCTCTCATAGAGATTACAAACAAATCAGTTCAAGTATGACCGTTGGATTACATAACAATCACTGCACATCATTCAAGATGTTCTTGACTTCTCCTCAATCACTGCTTCATCAAACTTTGTAATTCATCACGTGGTTTACATTACATGAAATGAACTTGCTCATTCCCAAGATAAAAACCATTATCTCTACGCACCAAAACCCATTTGAAACTCTTCTCATACAACATGCATACGTGTCATAATCATTATAGCTCATCATTAGATCATAAACCAATACAACCAATTCACCAAACTCCATCGGTTAGGTTTTATCATATCAACAGGTAGGGTTTACTGGTTGATCTCACTTCTTCTCTAGTAATATGGGTTTCCTTCACAAGCTCACATACCGGTTGCAAAACAACATTATAACAACATCATTACCGATTATAATTGACATCAATGACAACATAACATTTCATTAATGCAATCATCATGCAAATGCCAACAGACTAAACAATATAACATCATTTAATCCTACATACATTAATGAAGATATGCTAACATATTATCCAATTTTGAAGAAAGAAAAGATACAGAGAGAGGCAAAGACTAAAAAGATAAAGAAATAGAGAAAGAAACAGAGAAGAACTAGGCATAGTATCTATGAAGGTGTATGGCATTTATAGGTTCCTTGAGAGGTATACCTTCCACATTTGCTATTCTATAAGCACCTGACCCATAGACCTTGACAACGATGTACGGTCCAAGCCAATTAGGGCTGAATTTTCCTTTCTCCTTGGGTAAAGCATTCACATTACGCCGATTCTCATAAGGCACTAGATCACCTACTGAGAAGGAATGTTGAATAACTTTATCATTGTATCTCATTTGCAAAGTTTTATGATATGCTTGAATATGCTACATCATTCATTAAGCATTTCAAGTTGTTGAAGTCTTTGTTCTCTATAAGAATCATCATCCATTATACCCTTAAGAGAAACTCTCAAACAAGGAATTTATAACTCTAAAGGCATAATGGCATCAACACCATAAACAAGATTATAAGGAGTACAAACCATAGCAACACGTACACTTGTCCGATAGGCCCAAAGAGCGTAGGTTAATTGAGTATGCCAATCCTTACCATGCTTGTTCACCATCTTTCGAAGAATCTGTTCAATTATCCTATTTGAAGACTTAGCTTGACCATTTGATTGGGGGTAATAAGGAGTAGAAAATTTATGCTAAATATGATATTTCTCGAGAAACTTCTTCATATCCTTATTTTTAAATGACGTTACATTATCCGAAACTAGGGCAAAAGGTATTCCAAATCATGAAATAATGTTTTCCAAAATGAATTGACAAATTACTTCAGCAGTAGTGGATCGAAGAGGAACAACTTCCACCCACTTCGTAAAGTAATCAATTGCAGTTATGATGAAGGTATGTCCTTGAGATGAAGGAGGAGATATTTTACCAATAAGATCCAAACCCCATGTAGAAAAGGGCCAAGATGCTATTTCAGATCGAAGTTCTTGGGCAGGGGCATGGATTAAATTTCTATGTTGCTGACACTAATGACATCTCTTAACAAACACGAAGGAATCCTTTTCCATGGTCTGCCAATAGTATCCCATTTAGAGCAACCTCTGAACTAAGGATCTATCCCCAAAATGCCCCCCACAAGCACCTGCATGTGCTTCCTCAAGGGCAATAGAGATTTTGGCTTTGTTGAGACAACAGAGGAGAAGACCATTATAACCCCTCCTATAAAAGATGTGAGAAAGGATAATGTATCTTGCGGCCAATTTGTGAATCCTAGCCCTAGCATTTTTATTCGAAGAGTCAGGAAAGGTACCATCATTCAAATATCTTACAATATCCGAGTACCCTTCATCAGAATTAATAATACAACAATACGCCACATCACTAGGATTATCATGAATAGTCAGGGTAGTGAAGTTGTGAATAGTGAACTTAAGATCTATCAAGGGGTCCTCTAAAGGCACAAGAGAGTCCACACATTTCATCGCATCGGCATGTCGATTATATTTTTGAGGGATAGGCTCCATGGTATAAGAATCAAACTTTTGTAACAAGGATACAGCTAGATCTCTATATTGTGATAATTTGTCTTGCTTAGCTTGATAAACTCCTATTACTTGTCTTATAATTAGTTGAGAATCTCCATAAATATGTAGATTCTTTATATTCAATGCTAAGGCTACTTTAATTCCAGCTATAAGGGCCTCATATTCAGCCATGTTGTTGGTACATAGGAAATCGACACGATACGATAAAGGGATAGGTTTCTTCTTAGGAGAAATTAAGACCACCCCTTCCCTCGATTTTGTATGACATCTAGAGCCATCAAAGTAAAAGTCCCAAGTCTCATAAACCTTATTAGAAAAAGTATATTCATTGGGAGAGGACTCTAGGTTAGGTAGGGAGAAGGGTGAAGGAGCGTTAGCTAGGTGGTTAGTCAACGCTTGCCCCTTTATTTCCTTTTGTAAGACAAACTTAAGGTCAAACTCAGTCAAAATAATAACCCACTTAGCTAAGCGTCTGGAAAGGTTAGTTTTAGAGAAACGATTCTTGAGAGGTTCAAACTTAATGATAACATGGACCTTAGCATTCAACAGGTAATTCCTTAGCTTTTGAGTTGCAAAGACCAAAGCAAGGCACTGCCTTTCTATCATAGAATATCAGATCTCATAATCGAGTAGAGTACAAATTATATAATAAACTGGGCATTCTCTACCATCCTTATCATGTTGTGCCAATAAAGCTACAAGAGCATGAAGGGAAGCAACCGTGTATAGAAAAAGGGTTTAGAAGGGTTAGCAGGTTGTAGAATAGGAGGATTGGCCAAATAATTTTTTAGGTCTTCAAATACTTGACGACAATCCTCATTCCATTGGAAATGGTATTATTTTTAAGCAATTGAGTAAAAGGAAAGGTACAATCCACAAGTTGAGAAACAAACCTACGAATAGCTTGGATCTTTCCCTGCAAACTTTTTAGTTGGGAGACATTCTTAGGAGGTGGCATGTTAACAATAGCATCTATTTTCTTTGTATCCACCTGAATGCCACGATATGAAATTATGAACCCTAATAGTTTTCCAGTATCCACACCAAACACACACTTTTAGGGATTCAAGCACATGTTATACTTATGAATTCTCTCAAATATTTGGCGAAGGATCTTCACATGATCTATACGAAGAACATATTTAGCTAAGATATCATCAACGTAATCTTCTAAGGTCTTGTGCATATAGTCATGAAAGATGAGAGTCATAGCACGCTGATAGGTTGCACCGACATTTTTCAATCCAAAAGGCATCATAACCCAACAAAACATGCCCCAAGGGGTGGTGAAAGAATTTTTGTATTGATCTTGAGGATTAATGAAGATTTGATTATATCTAGAGAAACCGTCCATGAAGGATAATAAGGCATGACCTGCTATGGAATCCACTATCATCTTGATATTCAAGAGAGGGAAATCATCTTTTAAAGAGGCTTTGTTTAGATCACATAATTCTGTACACATCCTAATCTTATTATCAGACTTAGCCACAACCACAACCACAATGTTTGAAATCCATGTGGAATAATCGATAGGACGGATGAATCCAACATCCAACAACTTTTCAATCTCATCTTTAACAAGTAATGCCACTTTAGGGTGAATCTTTTGAATCTTTTGCTTTACGGGTTTAGCATCAAGAATTAGGACAGTGTTATGAGTGACAATCTTAGGATCTATGCCAGGCATATCAGAGTATATCCAAGCAAATATTTCAAGAAATTCAAGTAATAACTCAGAATATTATTTTTTCTCTTCTTCGTCAAGGCATTTCCCTATCTTAATGATTTTATCTTCAACATAAGGATCTATCTTGATATCAATAGTGTCACTTATTAGGAGATTGCTTTATTGAGGAGGGTCTTTTAACTAAGGAAATTATTTAACTATCTCATCGTTATTTCTTTCTTTCCCAAAGTAAGCTTCCGCATTTAGACAATAGGAAAAGCCACAGTTATGGTGATAACAAGGAAGGTTGTCATAATCTCCTAAGAATTCAGCTAAGGAATCATCATTAGGAAAAATATCCAAAGTGAGGACACTAGAAGAGTCACAGTCAATATACTTTGGACATTTTATTGAAAGAGAAGTGGAAATGACATTAACACTAATAAATGATCTCTTAGAGGCTTTAGTACACTTAAAAGGATCATAACCAAGCCTAAATGTCATATCGCAGAAGGTGTTTTCCAAGGGAACCTTGATCCCTTGTTCTTCAGCACTACATCCATTACCATTATATCTGCATCTAGCTAGGATGTGAAAACCACTACCATAAAGATTAGCCATTTCTGCAGAATAAGGAGGATTTTCATAAAGTGAAGGGTCAAAGTCCTCTGGGTCAGAAATGGGAGATGAAGTTTAGGAAGCCGCCACAAAGTTATTACTCAATGGCCCAGACAAATCATATTGCACCTTAGGTTCCTTAGGGGGAATTTTGTATTCCCCTATGAAAGTAGGATTGAAATAAAGGGATACCCAATCATCTTTTGCAAGAACCTTCTCAGGAGAAAAGGTGTTCTCAGTAGTAGAATCAAGCTGAGAATATTCTCTCTCAAGAATCTTAGGTTCACTTGAGGAAGTATTGGGAATCAATTTGGATGTAGGAGATAAGTTTAATGAAGTGGTCACATTAGTAGGAGTAGAAGCTTTAGAGGAATTAGCTAAGACAATTGGGGAAGAACCAATTGAAGAGGATTTAGAACTTGATGTTTGTAGACAAGCCTGGAGACTTGTGTCACCTAGCAAGGTATATGTTTTATTGTTGTAAATGAGTTTACTTTGCCTATGCATTGTAGAGGGGACAACTTGCATGCTATGAATCCAAGGTCGCCCTAGCAACAAGTTATATGTCAATTCTCCAGACATGACATGGATAGGCATGGGTAAAATAAAAGGACCTACCTTAATAGGCAAGGTAATGGTACCTAATGAATATTTAGCAACATTGTCAAAGCCTCAGATAGTAAGAGAATCGAGCTTAAATAGAGATGTATCAACATTGATCTTATGCAACAAGTTAATGCTACAAACATTAAGGCCAGAACCGTTATCCACTAGTGTTCGCTTTATTGCACTATCATTTATAATAACCACAATCATCAAATGATCATATTTTTATTGAATTTCACTAGAGGGTAGCTCATCTTGTGTAAATACAATTTGAGCCTTAGGTGCTATGATAGAATTGATCAAGGAAGCCATATTATTAGATGTCACTACAGGTGGGACATTTAATGTTTTCAATGCATCTTGTAGCATTTTGTGATGAGTTGAAGAAGTTTGAATCAAATCCTAGAGGGATATCTTGGCAAGAGTAGCTTTAAGTTGTTCAATTAGGTCAAAGTCCTTACCAAGGGTTTGTGAAATGCGAGGCACTTGAGGAAGAATAGGTTGAGGATTAGGAAGAGAAGTTGGAATAACCAGAGGAAAATTAGGTTGCCTATTGTTTCTTGTATTATAGGTATGGTAAACTACATTATAACTCTCCTTAGTTAGTTGTTTAGCATAGCTATAAGGACTCTTAGTGGGATTCCTTCCTTGAACTGTAATGATGGGTTTGTTTGGAGTTCTGAAGGAATCATGACTATATCCACCCTGAACCGTAAAAAGAGGTTGATTAGGAAGAGGTGAAGTTGGAGAAGGATAAGCACATTGGAATACAAAAAGAGGTTTTCTATGTTCATTCACATTGATCATATTGATTAACATTTTAGATGCATTATTCTTGTTTGAAGGTTTAGGCAAAGACATAAAGTCATCAAGGACATCATCCAATAAAGCATGATCATAGTGATTGAAAGGCTTATCTTTGGACTCAAAAGGAGACATAACCTCATAAAGGGAATTGTGAAGGTAAGCCATGTCATTATATTTAGTGGAGGAGTTGATAGGAATGTACCCATGATAGGAATCATTCAACTTATCTTTCTCATCACCACGAAATGGCATTGTAACAAGGTTGATTAGCTTTTTTGGCAAAATGAGGGTTTAGAAGGCTTAGGGTTCAAAAAATCATCTAGAGCTTCATCATATTCATCCTTACTAAACTAATAATCAAAAAAATTGCATACATCATAAAAGTAATGAACATCTTACAAATAAAAATATGACATTTTTAAATAAGAATTGAAATAAAATTTAAACACACAATGCAAGCAAATAAAGGGAAATCACTTTTTTTTTCTTTTCTTGAATTTTTTCACTTTTTTTATTTTTATTTTATGTTTATAAAGAAAAATGAAAAGATACCAAATCTATATCTAACAATCCAATGTAATGAAAATGCAATTGGATTCACGTCAGGTTCACCAAATATTTGTAGGGGAAAAAGTGAGACTAAGTATGGAACCCCTAATCCCACTCTCATACACACTCACAAAATATGAAAGAGCAGGTGAGGATCACCTCTTAGTTTTTTTATTCCTTTTTTGTAAATGAGAGAGAGGAATGATTCAAAAATGCAATCTAACCTAGGATGCAAGTAAGCAAGCAAACCCTAATCTAGAAATGCAGATCAGAGGACAACTAATATATTGTTGAAAAGTACAGATTAGGAGGCAAAATCAGAGGTGCACCTGTGTCTCAAATCTAAGAAAAAATGTATGGGACCAGGGTGCCACGCCACTATCCTGATTCTGCAAGTCTGGAGCTGTAACCGACAGGATGGAGCTTGAAGCCTGCAAGAATCCGTCCTGCCAGATCCTGATGACAGAGGGCAGGACTAGGGCATGCCGCCCCTATTCTTGGGGCAGGATTAGGGCGTCATGCCCCTGTCCTTAGGGTATCTAATGAAATATGCACCCAAAAATTGTCTTTGTGTGCTCCTCCGGTCCCGAAACTTCCAGCGATGCTCAAATTTGAACCTACACCTAAAGCTGCAAAAAAGGATTTTGGGTGGCTATATAGGGTTTTGCCTTAGTCAAATCCCTATTTTGGTGATTTCCACCTCCACAAATAGTCGATAATGTACTGAAAATGTGTGTGTGCAAGAACCTTGTTTGTGTGCAAGAACCTTGTCTGTGTGCAAGATCCTAAAATGAAAGCAAACAATCTAGAGCAACCCTAAAGAGTAAACCCTAATTGCTTATAATTGACAAAGTAAATTCTCTAAATCCATGATGCAAAGTGATCTAAATCATGAATATGAATCAAAATTAATCTTATACAAAGACATGAAAACAACATGAAACCATACCCAGCCCCAAGGGAGAGGTACAAGCCAATCATCAGTCGGTGATCTCCTATTGTTCTTCTATATCTCCAAAAGCCCCCAATTGATGAAATGATGCTTGAGGAATGTTTGTTGGATGAATGTTGAATGTTTTTGAAGACTTCAAAGATCTACTCTTTCGCTGCAAATAAGGCTCTTTATGCTCCAAAAACCTGCTCTTAGATTCTTAGAAGAAGACCCCTTCAAATGAAGAAAGAGAGCTCTTAAGTATGAAACCCTAGATCTTAATTTCATGCTTAGGCCAACCTAGGATTTGAATTTCTGGCCAATATTTTAGGGTTAAGCATTATTATATCATAGGAGTATGCTCCTGAAATTTCAGGAAAAAAGCCGAAGACCATGTGCATTTCTGCCATGGTCCGACCAACTTTTTACCACATTTTCAGGATCGTTAGATATGATAATATTAGAGAAAACCCCCTAGTTACAATTGATTCCAAGCTTTTTTTATATACGAGATCGGGCCTAAAAGATCAAAATAGGACATAATTAGGGTTTGTGATTAAATGACTTATTGGAGGAATAAAATGGAAAGGGGTACACTTAGGGTAAAGGGCCCAACTTTATAACATGTAAAGTGATGAAACATGACTTTAGATTTAATTTAATTAATTAATTAAATTCTTAAAAGGAAATGAGAAATACAAGATGCAAGACACACTAAGGCGGTTGCTAACCTAAGTGTGAAATTGTACCACCCTAGCAAAGGTGTACAATTTACGACACTATAGTATCAACTCCAGCTTCAACTGATCATTCTCATAGGTAAGCCTGAAACATTGATCTAATTTGTCTTTCAATAATTGAGTCAGACTTTCTTCATTCTTCTTTCAATCTTCAATCTCCTTAGTCAGCTTCATTACTATGGATTGCATCTCATTCTTCAATACAACATTCTCTCTAGCAAGCTTCTCATATTCATCAGAGTTGTCCTGATTTTACATGCTTTGTTCTTCTTTTTCTTTCAGTTTGTCCATCAGCTCTTTCCTCTTGTCTCTTGAATTGTTCACTTGATCTTTCAAATCATTAATGAAGTCTTCAGTTGAATTCAAGTTTCTCTTCAAGGAATTATTTCATTTCTTGTTGCATCAAGATCTTCAAGAGCCACACAAAGTTGTCTCTGCAAACCGGAATCCATTGATTCAATCTCCCGGACCTTCCTCAAGTGGTTAGGCTTCCTCGGAGGAACTAGGCTCTGATACCAATTGTTGGAATCAATGAACACTGAGAGGGGGAGTGAATCAATGTTCTACAAATTTTGAATTTGTTAATCTAATTCTTCAACCATCGGATGAACAACAAAGAAAATAAAGTGTAGAAACACAAAACAAGTAACCATGCAACCATAACACCAATATTTTTATGTGGAAACCCAAATGAGAAAAACCATAGTGGGATTTGAACCCACAATATTATTCCATTATGGCCAGTAGCAAAACAATATTACATAAGGGGAACACACTTGCATTCAAGCACACTTCCTAGAGCTCACTACTCAAGTTACAAAAACAAGGCTACAACCCCAGAGGAAGTCTCACTTCCTTACACGAGATTACAAAATAAGTAGAGAACTAGAAAATAACATCTGACTATGCCAACTATCAGTTTCGGTTAGGCACAAAGTGATCCACTGCACTGTTCTAATAAACTGCTATGTTATTCTCTACTAGATCAACACAATTCAGAGTGAGAAACTATTCTCAATCGCTCCAAAAACACCACATATATTATTCCTGACACCTAATCCATTAACCCAAACGGTCTTATATATCTGGATAGTCAAAATTAATCTCCCACAAGTTGGCTTCACCAAATATAAAAAATGAAACGTGTAGCTGCAAGTCGGCTTAGATTTATTTCCGAACCATATGTTGGACCCAAACTACATGAGCACGTGCTTCCTATAGGTCTCACATATCACTCCATACACATTTCCAATCACTGAGATTAACATAAAGAATCCGGTCACACGTTACACCATAAAAAATAAAGAGTACTTTGTTTTACTATTTTACCGGGCATCGAACCTTCAAATAGGCATAGGAATCAATACTAGAGGGTGGATTGGCATGATAATCTTCTTCATATACCCAACCAATTAGTCGTCGATCACCGAAATTAAAACTACTTCACCGGAAATCATAAAACTGTATACTGAGTTGTGCTGATAGTCTTAGTTCATAAGTACTATATTCAAAACATCTGGTTAACCAAAATTTCATACTGGATCAAGTCAATAGACTGGGTTGCCATCAATGACAACTCCTAAGAGTCTACAAGCATCAGGAACTATCAATATTCATTGGAGCATCACCAGAATACCAGAGGCCAACATGAACCATGAAAGGTGCTAATAAGAAGAAACATTCCATAGGCCTCATTCAAGGGGACCAAGAAATGGAAAGGTTTACATATGCACAATAACCTATTTGGTAAACATAATGCTACCCCATTAGGATCCAATGTGTTTTATAACATATGGAGGGCATGTTAATTGTGTAAATGGAATCTCTTGTAGATTGAAGCTATTAATTACTTAAAAGGGGAAATTGTCAGGTATAGATCGACGTGGTGTAATATAGAGCATAATGGTAAATTACTTGCTCTACTCCAAGGTTGTTCAACTAGAAAGTGGAACATTGTAGGGTTAACTACCTTGGATAACTTGTGATTTATTCACAATTTGAAGAGTTGGGAAAAATTCAAGTTAGAATATTTCTTATTTGACAAAAATAAGTGAACTCACTTTGTTATTTGTAGATCACTTTCTAATTTGAAAAGACCAATCATATATGTTTCTGATTCTGATTACATTTCTAGGATAAAATGGGTCGACAATATCCCTCTTCTTAATCTTAATGCTAAATGTTTATAAGTATCTCACTCAAACTCATGATATATTTATCCATACCAATAAGATCTAGAAATTAAAAATGTCATGAACTATGGAAAAGAACACTTGAAGCATGTTTGTCTAATTGTTTTAAGTGGCAATTGTTGGTTCAAAATCTTATTATGAGTAATACCTTTGTTATATGTCTTTTTTGTGGTGACGTGGAAGATTTCTTTCATATCTTTTTTCAATTTCATTATGCTAATGTTGTTTGGTCTCTTTTCATTGGTAACATTAGTGATTGGAACATCAGTAATGAAGTTTTCTAGTCTGAAGCTCTGATGGATTTTGTTCCAGGGTTAAGTAAGAAATATAATGTCTTTTGGCTTGGTTTGTCTACTAACATCCTTTAGTTTTTGTGGAACAAAATAAATAAGAACATGTATTAGTGAAAGCAGAGGGTCCCTATTAAGTCTACCTATAGACTCATTATTCTCTTGATTTTGGAATAGGTTGCTTTCACATTGAAACTTCCAAATGATAGGTTTATCAAGATAATGGAGGAAGGCACCCCAAGCTACAAAGAGGGCATCAAAGAAGCAATTTTTTGTCCACATGATCTTAGGAAGATAGACAAGAGGTTTTTAGAGGAGAACCTTGACTTCCAAAATGTATATTATAAAGAGCATGTGTATTGACTAAGAAGGGATGAAGCAATTAGAGATTACAAAATGACCCACCAAAATTTTGACAACTCCAACTGGGAGAGGATCTCTCATCATCTTGGATGGCCCTTTGACTCTTTTCAGATAAGAAGGACTAAGCCAAAGGAGGACAAAGATAAAGGCAAAAAAAAATTCAATAAAGAAGAGGATGGAGGACAAGAAGAAGGAAATGATGATAAACACCAGTATGACAATGATGATGAATGACTTAACATTTTTTATTTACTATTTAATTTTGGCTAGTACTTGTTAAATGTAGTAGGTTAATACTATATCAAACTCTGATATGATTATATATATTTCAATGGAATGGTATAATTTATTTTGTCTTATTTGGGACAACCTAGAATGGGCATAATTTTAGTTACCACCTTGATCATTATCATGTAACTAAACTGTGTTTTTAATTATATATCAGTAAATGACTTCCAATTAAAAAAAAAAGAAACCATAGAAAACACTAGTAGTATAGATCTATCCATGAAAGGCCTACATAATATGGAGGCCTACATAGACACCTTGTTAGAGAGCTCTATGAAAGAGGTCATTTTTAAGAAAGTCATCATTCCATTGCATTGGGGGCACATTTTCTTATTATACCACCATTGTCTTACCAATATCCCTGGAATGGATGGCTAGCACTTGCATGTGACCAATAGCCCTACTCCAAATCTCAAAAAGGATTCTAATAACTACCTCACCCTAGATCAAACAATCTAATTTATATGGCTATGGGAAGTTTGGGAAGCCAACCATGAAGAATAAAGCCCCCCTTGTCAATAAGAAAAAACCCTTTCCTAGGAGGATCAAGAAACTAATGAGAAAATTGTTAAAAAGGGAAGGAAGTTGTTTCCTGTAATAACCCTAAAGGGAACATAAGACCTTAAGAATCTTGAACATAAAACATAGTTCAAAATCAAAACCCATGTTAGATAAAGTGAATGTGGTTGTGTCTAATGGGAATGAGAATAATTTCTATGAACCAAAGAACTCTAAACAAGAAAATTCTAAATAAAGTGATGATGGTATTAATTTAAGCCCAAATGTTATTGGTTTTTAAGAAGAAAAAATCCTTGATAAATCTAACTTAGAGCGTTCAAAGAAAACTACAAATACTAAAATGCCCAAAAATTATTGGTGCTACTGCTAAGAACCTAAGTATGCAAATCTAGACCAAAGGTGGCAAATAGTCAACAATGAGGCCATCAAATAAAAAGATAAATTTAGAAAATCTATCAAAGAAGTATGAAAAGAATAAAATACAAAAGACTCAAACCCCTTATTAAAATTGATCAACCTAAAAAGAGGGGAGGTTAAGGAAGTGAACAAAAATTAGTGTGCACCTTATACAATTTACTACATATATAGGAAGAAAATAGATATCCTTCAATAAATCATGCATGAAATAAAAATAAATTTAAGGAAGTTGGGGGATTGGAACAATGATATGATTAATTTGAGGAAAGAAAGCCTCAATTTTAATGCAAAAAACTTCATGTTTTGACAAAAGGGTAACAAAGCCAACTCAAAAAATGAGAAAGTTGTGATGAAAAATTTCAATTAAGAGTCAAGTTTTTTAAATGCAAAGTTGCACATGATATTAATGTTGGGCATGGTGTTTCCATTCATTTCAAAGGTTCAAATAAAAGGTGCTACTAGTATTGTCATTGACATCATAGAGTTTGAGTTATGACAAAGTATTTGAGAATAGTGAAGGGCAGAGTCATGTATTGTTGGATACTCACTTAATGTTACCATAATGTTCCAATATCAATTGTTACGGATTGTCTAGAATATTTGTCAAGGTCTAAAGTATCTATGGTATTTTTTTGAGGCATGTTGCTTAAAGATAGTACATGTGCACCTATTTGCACCAATAATGGTTTATGGCTCCACATTCTACCACAGTTGAGAGTTATGGCTTGTAGTTTGGAAGTAAAGTAGGGTTGGACATGAAGTATGTTAGTATAAAGTTTTAGAGGTTTTGGTCAAGTGAAAAAAATATTAGAGATGACAAAGTGTTCATAGTGTTAGCTAGTTGATTTTACAAGTGTTTTGGATGTTCATGCATTAGAGAATTGTAATGTGTGACGAAGCGTTTGGAGAAAGTATGGAACCATTTGAGTTTGTGTTAGGTAATGCATAACATGTTGCCATTGTTGGTATAATGTGTGGGCTTTAGGACTGAGCTGACAACACATTTGGCTTTAGGATTTTGTTTATGGTTGACTCGTAGATACTCTAATTGTGTTCTAGGATGACATGTGAATATAATTAACCTTGTGATGCATATATATTGTTGATCATGTTTTTTTCCTTAGTATCTATTGAGAGAGTGTGGTGGAGAAGTTGAAAATATGTACCATGTAACAAAGTGTATGAGTTATGTTGCAAATCTTATACACACTACGAAGGGGTTTGGTAGCAAAGCTAATCTCACTGATGATGCAGTTTGAGTTTGGAGGGTCTATGTAATTCATGTTTTGTATCTCACATTGATAATTGAGGTTGAGGTCTCATTAGCCTATTTGGTGCTCAGTTCTTGTATAAAGGGATTAGAGTCTCTTGTAGGTTGGTGCTTGCAAATTCGTTGTAAGGGGATTAGTGTCTCTAGTGGGTTGGTGCCCATAAACATTTGTAAGTTATATGTTTCTTTGTGAGTTGGATTTGGATAGTAGATCCAAGCAACCATTCTCACTATGGTTTTTCCATTTTGGCTTTCGACATATATCTGGTGTTCTCTTTTATGGATGTGTCTTTATGCTTGTCATTTGGTTGGTTGGTTTAATGTTAAATTAAGATCAAAAAATGCCACTAATGATGAATTGGATTTGAAGTTAAATTTGGGCATGTATTGATCCCCCTACTCCCATCGGCACCCCCCCCCATATGTGTGTGTGTGTGCGCATGTGCGTGTCTAACAATTAGAAGAACGAGAGGCTATGTCAAGCCTTCATGACTTGGCAAGTTCTCTTGTTAGTTAATTGTTGGTTCTTTTGTTGCTGTTTTTAGTTCTCTCTCTTTATTGTTAGTTTGTTATTACTATTAATCTAGACTTCTATGTTCTATACATGACTGGTTTATAATCTAACTTTTATTTTTTTTAAATGACCCTTTGTTTTTGTTTCCCCATATATTTGATAAAAACATAATAAAACAAAGACCAAAAACCAAACCACATACTTAAAAATAGAATAAAAAACATCTAAAACAAATGGCAAAACCTACCTCTATAATATTCTTAAACCATGGTCAATATCCCCTCAACTTTTAATTCGGATAAGATTTGAAACAACAATAAAATATTGTATTTAGATACAATGCTATTTAACTAATAATTTTTTAAAACCTAATCATTTTGGTATTAATACTATTAAATTTCAAACAGCACGTCAATGCCCTTAGGAAACGCCCAAGAGAAGAAAATTTCAAATAAAGCATGCGACCTGCTCTCTTACCGCACTTGTATTCTTCATCCATACCGATCTTTGCCCACCATTTACATTCTCTGTTTCTGCAAAAACAAATCATTTGTTTTCATAATTTCACTCCTTGCTTATTCACCTTGGTTTTCCTGTAAGACCGGGTATCACAACCACCATGATTTCTCAAATAAAGAAGTCTTTTTTTTTCCAATCCATCGAAAAATTCAAACTTGCAATTCCTTTTGATGTCCATGTCAATGTGAGATGAGCAGATAAGTCTGAGAATCGAACCACCTCATTACCAAAGATTGATCTTTTCATATCTGCTCTGAATTCCACCCACTTCCACTTTACCAGTACTGATTTCTTTGCACCACAAGAATAATAAATATCGATGGGTTTGTGTTGCTTATGGATTTGGGCCTGCTGGAACATATTCTTCCAGCGGCTGAGTATGAGTACAAGTACAAGTGCTTCTGTGTTTATCAATGGAGACGCCGCCATAGCTGAGACGGATGCTGATTTTATATGCGCCACTTTAGACTGGTGGCCGCCTGAGAAATGCGATTATGGGACTTGCAGTTGGGGAAATGCTTCTTTGCTTAATTTGGTAACTTCCTTTCACAATCTCCCACTTTGAAGAATTCAAAATATTTTTCATTTTTTTTTTCCTTCTTATAAAATTATTATATTTTATTTTTTTTAAATGGCGAAATCAATATCTCATGGGCAAACGGCTATCTAGCCTCTAGGATGTACCAAAGCATCATTGTAATGTATGAAGCATTGTAGGAACTAGATAGCTATTCCCCTTTCATGAACTGCCTCCAACCATGCATGGGGAATTCTAGGGAATAAAACCTATGATCATCGTCCATATTTTCCAAGAGTCTGGCGTACTTCTATTGTTGGAGGATTATGTGCTATTCTTGAGTCCCATAGGTTGCTTTGGCTTTCGTTATTAAAATCTTTCATTTATTTATTCATTTATGAAGGCTTTCTTGTAAAATCACCTTCATGTGCATGAGCTTCCCTCCATCCATGTGATTGTGTTTCTAGGGAGTCAATGTGTGACCATCATCCATTTTTTTCAATAGCTTGATCTTATCTTGAGGGCTTGCTTATAATATTATTGTTGACTATTTAATTGTTGACTTTTTTTATATTTTTTTATCTTTATGATTTTTATGCATGAATAAGACATAAAATTATTATTGATTATTTAACTATTGCATTTTTTTATTTTTTCCATATTTCAACTTTTATATGTATTAGAAGTTTTGTTATTACTTCAATTTAAAAAATCAATTAACTAATATATTAAGTTGCCTCAAGGTTGAAATTTAATTGCATGTTATATAGCTTTGATCGGTAATGGATATGATGTTCATCTATTAAGTTAGTTTGTATGTTATGTAAATTTAGAGTGTTGACTAACAAAAAAAATTTATAAATATAAGGTGAATGTAATTTTAGGTTATTTTTAGATAAAGGATGATTTCAATCTACAAGAAGATTTATTTAAATAATTTTTTGTATTTCAAATATTTATTTTGGTGATGAACATCACATATTTTCATGAGGGAATTTATTTCCAAGAAGTTATCTTTCTATTTATATTTTATTTAAATATTGTATCTTTGTCCAATCTTAGAAATTAGAAACTTTATGTGGAAGCCCACAAGACCAATTATTTTTTAGTATGTTCCTTTTTATTTACCTTATATTGTTCAAAAGTAAATTGTGTTATATGGGTGATGTAACTTTCCACCAAGATAAACTAGCAAGGAATCCCAAAAAATGTATGATTAAGTCATATCACTATTACCTTATTTTGTTCAAGTTAAATGAAAACTACCAAGCTTAGGGTAAATTAAGCATTGCTAACCCACCTCTAATATAAGAATTTATATTCAAACTTATAAAATTTTATTCCATGTTTATTGAATTGTTGAATATTTCACTTACAATTAAAATAAGCCATCAATCACAATTGTGTATGAATTATTCAGATATATGTTACCTTATTTTAGTTATGTATTTTTAAGCAAGTGTAGAAAGTGGAGTGGTAAAATACCAAATCCCCCTCATGCTATTTTCACAAAAAGCCTAAATATGTAGTTATCATGTTTAAAGTGACAATATATAACCTAGCTTAACCTCCCCAAATAAATTATGTAAGAGTCACCACCCACTTATCCAATACCCAAAAGGATCTTCATATATTACTTTGATTGGCTGTATAATTTTATTTCTAAATAGTATTTAATAAGAAATATTAAAATTTAATATATCATGTTGCATTTCTCATTATTTACTTATAGGTTGAATCTAATAAATTAGTCTACAAATTTCAAAATACATCATAGTTTCCTCAAAAAGAACCACTAATTTTGTCAAGATTCCTAGACCTTCAGGTCGATTAAAAATGAAGCCTGGAAATGTATGGCATTATTCTAGATCTACCTAGATAAAGCCAAACAACCATCAATTGCAAATTTGATCAAATAAGATTTTTTCAGGTTCCACTTTATTCTAACATATTTCCCTTAGTCTATTGATCTAAGTGAGCAGTTATATTGGGCCTCTATTCATTGTTAAGTTTGTCTAAAGGGTAGTGTCAAAGTATAGTCGAGTCATTGAACTTTCTATTACTATTCACATAAAAGATAAACTTGATACTATAATTTTCAATCTAACTAGATTACATTCTTTGATGATATAATATTAGGAATGAAACTAATATCAGGTATTGTTGTTGAATAATAAATAATTTTAAATTTCTTTTAAATTTTTTCGCACAAGATCTAAACTTACCTATTGTAATATAAAAAATGGTTATTGAGTTTTTTACATGGGATTTTTGGTGTGTTAGAATGGGTTATCATCAAAATAAGACCATTTTTAGCTAGTCTTTAGCATTTGAGTGCTTTCAATAGCTTGTAACCACCTTAGATAATGTATAGTTTGATTTCCTTACATGGTACTTGGGTCCTTATTTGAATTCATCTGACTTGTGGTTATCCATACGTCATAAAGGGACAATTTTAAAATAAAGAAAATTGTCACTATATTTTTATCCATGATCAATAATTTAAGAAGATCTTTCACCCTCAAGTTTAATGATTGTAAACACTCAATTTTAATGAAGATACTTCACCCTCATTAAAAAAACAAGAGTTTTCTTCTAAAGAGGACTCTTATTCTCAATGCACAAGAGTGATGATCACAAGTGAAGTTGAAGATTCCAGCTTTAGACCAACCTTAAAAAATATATCAACTGAGGTTTTAGTGGCCTTGTAGAATTTATATATGGTTTATATGCACAAAAAGGATGAGAATTGTCATAGATCAAAGACATGATATTTTCTTGGTCAATTAATATAGTTTTTTGTTGTTGTTGAAGTGAGGGGTTAAGGACCTTTCCCATATAGTTAAATAAAAAATAGAAGATTATATAGTATGTCCCAACTAATGGGAGATAGAGCAAAAAATAATACCAAACTCAAAGACTAACTATCAACTAGACTCCTTGTTCCATAAGATCGTCAAGACATTGTATTTTAAGCTAACCTCATGCAAGAGTATAAAACATTAAATCAACTGCAAATCAAATAGTTGCAACTCATAACACTTTAACAAATTAAATAACATCACTAGTATCAACCTCATAAGAACTATTCCCTATATTTACCAATTGTTGGTCCTCACAACTTGAATGGCAACTAGGTAATGAAACACAATTCAAAGATTGAATATCCTTGAATAGCTAACTTTCCTACGGCAAAGGCTCATTTATTTATCAACTAGGGACATAAACTTGAAATGGGCCAGCATTGTATGTGCACCAAGTTCATATCGCAACCATTCTATATTATTGCAGGAAAGGAAATTCATCTAAAGTAAACACACGGAATCTTAATGAACTAATACTTAATCTTACAACTGGAAATTAATTTAAACAACTACTGTTAAATGATAAAGTTTTGGCAAGCAATAGAAACTACTCTGTTGTTGTGGTTGTAGGAACAAACATAGGAACTGTTTCCAATGGTTGTAGGAACAGACAATTGCAGAAGCAACTACTACAGAAGTATGAAAACTAACTAGAACATACAAAGGATTACTCACCAAGTGGGTCCCCTTGAGTGAGTATCTCCAAAACTTCATATTATAATTGTTTAAGCATTCAAAATCATATTGATCTCTTTATTTCATCTTGACTGTGAAAAATACATAAAATACCAGAAGACTACATATTACAAATATTATGGTTGTTCTCTACTATCCCCGAGAGGAGAGAGATCCCTTTATTTATAAGAAAACTTATAACAAACTTCTAACTGGTCAACCACATTCCTACAAAATAGGTGAACGAGATTTATTAACAAGAGAAGAAGAAGTCAGCATAGGAAAATAGGAAAATAGAACAACATTTGTCCTACAACTGAGAAAATATAGCATGACTTTCTTCCTAGATCTAAGCTCCACTAAGAACAATTATAAATGTTTTCATAAATCAGTCTGCTGAAGAACCGGTCAAGTGGTTTCGATCATTACTGCATTTCTCTGACTAGGTCTGCATTGCGGTTATATACTTGATACTCCTTTAAACCCCCATTTAGTCTTTACTTCACCCTTGTTGACCCTGCATCATGATATTAATGTGCACAACAAACATGTGTATATACTAATGCTAACATGATATAATGTAAACCATATTTATAATTGATTTTAGCTATTTGCATAGATAGATTATTTAAAACCATTATATAACATCCTTAGGTATAAGTTAAACTAGTTTCAAAAACACTTAAAAGGTATCAACTTAGGAGAGTATTATAATCCAAATGTCATCTAATCACAAAACCTAGGAAGGAGTATCATATCAAAAATCTATCAAAATAGAGCCATTATTTAGGCTCATCATCTCCCCCTAACCTAACTTCTTGTTGATCCTCTAGCAACAGGAAAATTTTGGATTCTTGCATTGATTCAAAAATTGCCTGGAGTAACCTATCCAAAACTGCCCGCAGATAAGCTCCAGTAGAATCCTTTCATTTTCTCCAATCTCTTCCACCTGGTACGTTTTGCTGCTTCATTGTATGGTGGATCACTGTCCCTGCATTCCATCAATGACCATAGAAGGATTAGAGGCTGAAAACTAAGAGGCGCCCAATATCATCCCTTTGTTCTTCCCAAGTGCATATACTTGGGTGCTTTGTTTAAGGCTGCATGGTAGTTTTACACACAGTGTGGCTCAGATTGCCTTAACTCATCTATCAGGTTATTCCAGCATTGGACTATATGTCCTATTGCTACTTGTCCTTCCCTTGGAGCCATTTGTTTGTATTCTTTATACACTTCTTCCCTTAAGGGTAGGATATCCTTTTCACAATCTGGCTCATACACAATCTTTTGCCAATCAAAATAAAGTCGCCTAGGTTCCCTTGATTCAACCCTTAAGGGCAGTGAAAGCTCAAGTTCTTCCTTGTGATGTACCTGAAACTGCTCTCCCCTTGATATTTCATTATGCATCCATGATATAAGAGCTCTCAATTGGATGTCTCCAATGTAGAGGAGAGGGTTCCAATCGACATCATTAGGAACAACATAGTTATGTACATAAAGTTCACAAAGTAGATTTTTAATTGTTGTAGGAAATGTCTGATAAGCATTGTAGAATTCTTTTGGTGTTTAAAATGAGGGACTTAAATCCCTGACAATTCTCATCATCTGGAAACTAAAGTGGTGTTCTCTTAAATACAGAGAGTAAACATGAGGAGGAGCTCGACATTGCATTAGTTGTGGTACCATCGTGGCTATTGTTTCCACCTTAGCTTTAAGATGAGCAATTTCCTCGTCCTTTTGTTCAATAATTTTCTTCTACCAGTCAATTATCATCTACATTTTTACCTTTTCCAATTTCCAGTCCTCATAGAGAGCAAGTCCCACCGCATGACTAGTAAGGGAAGTAGGTGGCCTATGAATAGGTGCCCTAGGTTTCTTCTTTTCAACTTTGCTCCCTGCTTCAATAACCTGTTCTACAGCAGATGCTAAGTTGTCCAGCCTTTCAAAACCTACTTCTTTCTGAGGTTGCTCAATATTTTGGAGTTTCCCCCTTTCCTGAAGCTACAGTTCATGTTCTTCCTCCATTAATTTGTAGTTCTTCCTCTTTTTCTTGTTCCCTTTGGGGTTCATTAGGTGGAGAAGGAGGGACATCATCGTGAAGTAGAATTTGTTGTTCTTGTTCTGGGGAGTCAATCAAGATGGTAATATTTGGCTCTATTGATTGGTCTTGGGTTTTAAGCTTTTTACAGAGCCTACCACTACTTCTTTGAGATTTTCCTTTTTTCGGCTGCAGGACTACTTCCTGTAGCCAACTCTTCAACTACTTCAATGGTTACTGGAGAAACTGGTTTTACAACTTTTCTTTTCTTGGCCGTAGGAGGGGGTAAATTCTCACTTTTACTTTTCTCTTCCTTATGTTCTATGTCAACCTGTTTTTCTTTGCCCTTTTCCTTTCGTGTGGCAGCCCTAGTTTTTCTTAGACTTTGAGAAGGAACCCCTGTTGTAGCTTCTTCTTGTAAGGGTTCCTCTTCTACAGGAATATTTTGTTCCGATGATATCATGGAGGATGAGGGTTCAAGAGGAGAACCAGGTTTTTCAAGGTTTTCCAAATTTTCTTGTTTCTAAGATGGAAGTGGCTCCTCTATAATCATGTTCTCTACCCTAAACATTCTAATTTCAACAAATTCATTCCAAAGCATTGGAGAGACATCTCTCAAAGATATTTCAACTAATAGATTAATTAGGCAATGATGAGAAACAGAGTGAGGCCTACCTTTCTGGGTCTCTGTTGCACTTATGGAAAGAAGGTTGTACAATAGGCTTGGAACATTCATCCTTCTTCCATGGTGTAGATGACTTAGGAGCTTGAAGTGATGGGAATGTAGACATGAGAACCTTCCTTCATAGGCTAAATACTTTAAAACATACAATGCTATTGCTTTCCATTCAGGTGGAAGAGATTCTCGCCTAGTTCCTTGTCTATCTAATACTAATGGGGGGTCTCCCCGACGTGTAAATTATGCTCTTGCACTGTGTGCATCCTTGGATTCTGAGTACTTTTCCCTGTCTATTGGTAACCCAGTTACCTCTGCCATATGTTCCTCTATAACCACCACTCTTAAACCTTTTGCCTGAGCTTCTCCATTTGAAAATGTGTGGGTAAATTCCCTCACAATTTATTCATTAAACTCTGTCAGCTTCAAAAAATAATCCAGCCATCCATTGTTACGAAATATTGGTTCACAATCCTGGTCCTGAAAAAGAACTTCATGGACTGTTGGCTCATGATGAACAGGTGCACCACCCATTGCAGTGATAACACTTTCAACTCTATAGTGGCATCAATCTGCCCAATTTCTGCACTTAGTTCTGCACTACAATATACTCAATGTGCCTTTACTTGGTCGAAACCTAGCTACAATCTAAAAATAGCTCTAAGTAGACAGACAAGAAGAATACAAGATATCACCTCAAACTAGAAATTTGAAAAATAAAATGCAATCCGAGAGGACATCATAATTATCTGCTAGAGTCATTATCAATGTACTCCCCCCCCCCCCCCCCCCCAACCTAAGGTTTGACAAGTGTCCACACATGCGAAGGAGGACTGAAAAAGGACAGTATGCAAAATATCATAATTATAGTTAATATGGTTTAATTATATACATGCAACAAAAATAAATACACATGAGCATACCTGACATCATGCGACAATGACTACAGCTTGAAGACATTGAGCCACCATGCATGGAAAATGAGGCGGAAATGGATGGAGTGAAAGGAAAGAAAGAGTGAATACGGAATGGAATATTTATTATGCAGAAAAGTAATCCCTCCAGATGTGGAAGTATTTATTATGATCATGCAGCAAGGATTTTAAGATGGAGTGGTGATGGCAAAGACGTCGCTAGTTGCTGCAGGAATCTCGACATGCTTGGCAATGGAAAACTGTTGTAGAAAGTCATCTTTGCTAAGAGGTTTATGGTATAAGTGCACCCGATGACCATTGACTAATAATTTAAACTTAACATGATCTATTGTAGATAATTTGACAGCACCATTAGAGAATGTTTCAACTATCTCATAAGGTCCTAACCACCATGTCTGTAATTTTACCAAATTATCTTTATGCCTCAAATCATAGAGAAGAGCCCAATCACCCAGCTTGAATGATTTATCTTTGATATAGTGATCATGCCACTTCATGCGCTAGTTTTGAACAGATTCGGTATGTTGTAGGCCGTAATTTCTTATCTCATCTAAGACATTAAGCTGTAGGAGCCTTGCTTCTTGTGCTACAGAAAGAGTCATATCTAAGGAAATAGTTGTTCTCAAAGTTTTATGCTCAAATTCTACAGGCATAATTGCTTTTTTCCCATATACCATTTCAAATGGTGTAAACCCTGTTGTAGTTTTCCAGGTGGTTCTATAAGCCCATACAACTTCAAATAATCTGCTAGACCAATCTTTTTGGTTGAGTGCTACTGTTGTGGTCAATATTGATTCAAGCTCCCTGTTAGTGATCTCTGCTTGTCCATTAGCCTGAGGATGATAAGGAGTGGATTTCCTACGCTTGACATTGTATTCATTAACCAGGGTTGTGATCAGAGTGGAAATGAATTGTGCCCCTTGATCTGTTACTATTTTTCTAGGAACTCCATACCAAGTGAAGATTTTTTCATATAAAAATTCGGCTACCTTATTATCTTTGGCATGCTTGAAGGCTTTGACCTCTACCCATTTAGTGACATAGTCGGTACAAACAAGAATATAGGATCGACCATTTGATGATGGATCGATTGGCCCAACAAAGTCTAGGCCCCATTTGTCAAATGGTGTAACAACCACCTGAGGGTGTAGAGGCATTTCATCAGACCGAGTTGGTCTTCCCATTCTTTGACATCTGTCACATTTCCTGGTGTATTTAACTGCATCCTTGTGCAAGATTGGCCAATAGTACCCTATAGTTAATATCTTGAGAGTTGTCCTTTTGGCTGCAAAGTGACCTCCACAAGGCTCATCATGATAGGCGTGAAGTATATCATATTTCTCATCTTCCCTTACACAACGCCTCATAACTTGATCTGGCCCTGTATAAAATAAGCAATCTGCTATCCATGAGAAGTTGAAACTCTTTTCTACCAGCAATCTTTTTTATTTAGGTGAGAAATGTGGGGGTATCTTGTTAGTTGCTAGGTAGTTAGCTATGTTAGCATACCATGGACTATTCAAAGTGATGGAAAACAAATGCTCATTTGGAAAAGAATCATCAATGACCTCAGAATTGTATGGTGTTTGAATCCTTGATAGAAAATTTTCCACTACATTTGCTTTCCCTGGTTTATCTATGATAGTAATATCAAATTCTTGCATTAATAACAACCATCTTGTCAATCTACCTGTAATGGAGCTTTTGTTCATGAGGTACCTGATGGTTGCATACTCAGTATGCACAAAGATTTGATATCCAGTTATATAGTGTCTGAACTTATTGAGGGCATAGATGATAGCTAACATTTCCTTTTCAGTAATAATATAATTTAGTTCTGGTCCTTGCAAATTTTTACTGGTAAAATAAATTGCATTTTCCAAAACTCCTCGCTTTTGCCCCAAAACTGCTCCTATTGCGAAATTGGATGCATCTGTATGAATGTGAAAAGGAATTGACCAATCAGGTCCTTTAAGCACAAGGGCCTGGGTTAAGGCTCCTTTTAGTTTAGAATATGCTTTTTCACATGCAACTGTCCATTCAAACTCAACATCCTTTGTCAATAGAGAATACAATGGCCTTGCTATTTGACTAAAGTCCTTGATAAATCTCCTATAGTACCCTGCATGGCCTAGAAAACTTCTTACATCCTTTTGTTTAATCGAGGAAGGAAGAGAAAGTATTACTTCAATTTTGGCTGGATCTACTTGAATACCTGATTGAGAAATACGATGCTCCAACACTATTCCTTCTTGCATCATCATAAAACATTTTTCATTGTTTAGGGATAAATTGTGATCTTCACACCGCTGTAATACTTTGGTCATATTTTGTAATGCCTCCTTAAATGTAGTCCCATAAGTAGTAAATCCATCCACGTAAATTTCCATACAATCATGGGATATGTCTGAAAATATACTGAGGACAGCCCTTTAAAAGGGTGCAGGAGCATTACATAAACCAAAAGGGAGGACTAAATAGGCATATGTACCCCAGGGGCAGGTAAAAGTGGTCTTTTCCTGGTCTTCCAGAGCTATTCTGATCTGATTATTGAAGAAGTTGAGAAAATACAACTTCAGAGATCCCAAGAACACCTGTTAGCAAAATACTTGTCACAAGAGAAGATTGGAGACAAAAACATAATAAAGGCTCTGAAAAAAAGATTATCATTCAAAGAGGGAATTGAAAAATAAAGTTACAATACAATCCTTATGACAGGAGAATTAGAAACCCTAAAGATGTGCAACCCTAAAGAGATAAAGAGTATTTAATAATTATTCTAATTATTAAATACCTACAATATTATTAAATGCCTAAGTTTAGCTTAAGTGTAGAGTATAATAGACTAATAATTAAATAAATAATTATTAGCTAATACAAGATAACTCTAACACCCCCCCTTTAGATGAACTTAGGGAGTAGCTAAAAAACTAAATGCATGAAGCAAGAAAAAAAAAATTGGGTCTTGGCAACAAGGCTTGATGAGGTACCCAATCACAACCAAATCTCTATGAATCGGAGAAATAGAGAAAACCACATGGGAAAAAAACTCTACTCCAAAAAGAGATGGAAAAGGCAAGTGAAGGACTGAAGAAGCCTCCAAACAAGAATGTTCCAAAAAGATAGGAACAAGAGAAGATCATGAAGAACACCACTAAAGCATGAAATAGCTGCAAACACTATCGAAGAGTAAGTGTTGATCTGAAGAACCTCCACTGAAATAGAACATGACTAGGTAGAGAAGATTGTAATCTGCATGAGTGCCATCAAATGACACTACTCAAATCATATGGCAAACAAGGGCAAACAACTGAACTCGAAGATACAGATGGCATGAGACACCAAAGCCTGAAGAGCTGATCAATCGAACCAAGGAAGAATTAAAACAACAGGACAAACCTCCCCATAATGCGGAAAATGGAGAGGGACATGTACACTGAAAAGAACGGCCAACAAGAACTGCATGATGAAGAACCAGGAACATTGAAGGTGCAAAGAAAAAGTACATAGTGTCGTGGAAGGAACACTCACTTGACACACATCATGAGGCGAATGTCGTGGAAGGAACACTCACTGGACAAAGTTAGATGGAAAACAAAAGGCAAACATCAACCCCCCATGGCACTTTATAAGTAGTGCATGTACAATAAGGCATGAGATGTGCAAGATCCCAAGTAAACAATGCGTGATGGCACTTTATCTCAGTTTGTTTGCATAAATAAAATGCTACAATGATAAGAAGAGATAGAAGATTGGAAACAGAAAGAACAACAAAAAATGAGACATCATACTCAGAGAAAGAGATCCCAAGACCTGAAACATCTAAGATATTTACCAGAGTGCTAAAAAGAAAACAATTGAATAAAATATACTTGGAGCAAAATCTGGAAAGAAAACTCATATGAATAGAAAGTACACAGAACAAGCTTTCCAACAATATAAATTTTTCAAAAAATGGAGTTCGGATGCTCAAGTTATGTCTCCTAGAGTGCAAAAAAGAACCTCTGGCTTGGACAGCAAAAAATGTCATCAAAAAAGCAAAATCAAAAGTTCAAACCTCCAGATCTGAGTAGAGCTCGAAAAGAGCTTTCCGGAGCCTATTCATTTTTGAAAAACCGCCTCCGTTTGCCCAAGTTACGGCCAAAAGAAAAAAAAACACTCTTGTAGGGCATAAAGAAGGTTAAAATTTTATTTTATTTTTGACCAAAATTTTCTAATGCATTTGCAGGTACAACCGTACAGATTTTTATGCCTCGTAAAATGTGCCAATGAAAAAATCATGGGCCAGATGCCCTTATCATCGAAATAGGTCGAATTATATATCAAAATGACTGGAAATGCCCTTCGAAAGCCAACAGTGATGTCATTTTTGGCCCAAACTGCTCTAATTTTTTTTTATGATTTTTCAAATGAATTTCTCGAAATTCATGCCAGAAATATCCAGAACCCAATTTTATGTGGATATGGGGGGTTTCTGGGCGTTTTGAGCTCAACAGTGAGGTCTATTTGAGCCCAAAATGATAAAAAAACAAAACAACTATCCCAGATCCAACAAAAGAAACTCTGAAAAATCTTGAAACCCTCCTCCAAAAAAAATTCTGAAAAATCAGGAACAAGCAACAACAGATGTAGGCTCTGATACCATGAAGAAGTTGAGAAAATACAACTTCAGAGATCCCAAGAATGCCTGTTAGCAAAATATCTATCACAAGAGAAGATTGGAGACAAAAACAAAATAAAGGCTCTGAAAAAAAGATTATCATTCAGAGAGGGAATTGAAAAATAAAGTTACAATACAATCCTTATGACAGGAGAATTAGAAACCCTAAATATGTGCACCCTAAAGAGATAAAGAGTATTTAATAATTAGAATAATTATTAAATACCTACAATATTATTAAATGCCTAAGTTTAGCTTAAGCGTAGAGTATAATAGACTAATAATTAAATAAATAATGATTAGCTAATACAAGATAACTCTAACAATTATAACCACTAAACCCATCCAAAAATGAAAAGTATTGCTTACCTGCTAGAGAATCTAACACTTGATCTATGAATGGAAGTGGGAAGTGATCCTTTTTGGTAGTAGTGTTGAGCTCCCTATAGTCCACACAAACTCTCCATTTCCCTCCTTTCTTTGGAACTATAACTATAGGAGAAACCTATTGACTATCTAAAATAGGGTAAATGAATCCTGCATGAAGAAACTTTTGTAGTTCCTCTTTAACTATCTCCCTCAAAGCAGGATTAATCCTTCACTGAGGTTGTCTAATTGGTTTGCAGTCCTCTCTAATATAAATCCTATGGGTACACAATGTAGGATTTAATCCTCTCATGTCATGATAATCCCATGTGAAAGCTTGTTGTTGGGCTTTGAGTAATTCTGTTAATGACAATATTTGATCTACTACTAATTGACTATTGATATTCAGATTTCTTCCTGCATCAACCTCTATTTGAGTTACTGACTCAACATTAGATATTTCAGATAGACAAGAGGTTTGAATCTCATGTGGTAGTAATGTGTGAAACATGTTTGTGGCTACAGGTGAATCTAAAGAACCTGCAGATGGAATATGAAAAGGACTTACTGGTATACCCAATGACAGTTGAGCTGCTCCATAATGATTTCTTATGATGTTAGAGAGTACTGTATCATCCTCCTAAAGTGCTATGAATGGTTCCCTTACTAACATCATTAGTTGTTGATCAAAAGTAATTTCCTCTGCTTCTTCTCCTATGTCTGGCCATACTACTCACTCTTGATCAAGTTGTGGTTGTGCTAGAGAATAGAGTGCAAGTGTTTTGGTAGTAATACCATATGAAATTGTCATATCTCCTGATCTACAACCTATATATGCATCAATTGTTGTCAGCCAAGGTCTTCCCAAAATAATTGGATATCCACCTAATGTTGCCTTAGGAGAGAGGATTATAAAATCAGTCGGATATCCCCAAGAATCTAATGTGACAACAATATCTTCAACCATCCCTTCAGGCCAAATAGTAGAGCTATCAGCAAGGTGTAAGACCATCGGAGTTGATCTAAGACTAGTAATGTTGAGTTGCTGCATGAAATCCTTAGTCATCACATTTATGGCTTCTCCTAAGTCTATCAAGGTATTTTTAATTTGAGTTCCATTAATAACTACCTTCACAATAGGGCTACCTGGGTCAGAATATTTAGGGACATCAATTTTTCCTAACATAATATCAGCCAATTGTCCTACTACATGCACTGTTTTTGGGTCTTTTTTCTTCCTCCCAAGTTTCTTCAAACATTCCTCTTTAATAGCTTTTCCATATATGAGAATGTCTTTAATAGCTTGAAACAGTGGGATCTTGACACATATATGCTCTGATCAATAAGATCAAAAGCTATATCATCCTGCTGCCTAGACACTTCTACCTACAATCTTTGAGGAAATGGGGTATTTCTTATAGGTGTATCTAAAGTTTCAGACTGTTGAACCTGCTCAGGGTTTCTGAATTTATCAGATATGGTTTCCTGAGCAGTCTCCTCTGATGGTTACTCTATTATGACTGGAGGAGATGGAGTAGGCAATGTTGTCCCTAACCGTAAATGAATATATCACTTATATTGAGGGATTATGCAGGATAGTTGTTAGGGTCAATCAAAAAAACTTGTTGTTTCTGCTGTGGTTTGTTATTTGGATTTGGCACAGGCTGAGTGGGCAGTTGGGTTGGCTTGGATGGAGTGGCATTAAAGCCGACTGTTGGGACTGTTGTTGTGGCTGTAGGAAACCCAATGACTGGTTTACCCATTGTTGTCCTCCCCTCCCTTGTGGTCATTGTTGCCAGTTACCTTGAGGGGGAGACCAATTCCCTTGTGGCTACTGCCATTGAGATGAGGGACTAATAATTAGGCCAAGGGTTTTGAGAGTTATTCCAAGATTGAGGCATATAATTTTCAAAATTTTGGGAATATGGAGTTTGCCACTGATTGTTTTGTGCATTGAAGTTCATATAAGGATTAGGAAATGACAATGGATCTTGTGGCATACCTTGTCTTGGAGGCCAAGGCCTTCATTGTGCAACATAAAAGAGTTGTTCATCATCTCCATAGACAGGCTTGAAATCTGGGGAACTCTATTGGCTATCAATTTTAGCTAATAGTTTGCATCTACAGTCCTTCTTCTTTTATCAACAGTGAGGACAAAATTCAGCAAGAGAGCCTCTGCCTCCTCATGCTTCTTCTTTTCCTGAAGTGTATCCAATTGGGTAGCCATATTATTAATTATATCTTCTTTAAAATCCTTCAACAGATGAGTTATTTCCATTCTTGAAACTGTTGAAGATGACTTTGCAATTGAAGAACCGAGCCTATAGTGTCTTCCCCTTTTGGCTACATCTCTTGAGTATTTTTGACAGATTTGTCTGATGTCATCCCATTGAACTTGAGTAATATATCCTCCTCCCATTAGATCTAAGGAGACAACACAATCATCATTGATGCCCCTTAGAAAAATCAACTTCATAGAATCTTCACTTAGAGTACTATGCTTGGATTTCCTAACACTAAATAAAAACCTTTCCAAATAGTCTTCCAAGCTTTCATCTTCTTTTTGTGTCATCCTGAAGATATCATCACCATGTCGGTCCATTCCCCTGCAATAGTCTTTATACTTATCCAAGAAGTTTGTGTTCATCTCCTCCCAGGTAGTGATTACATCTCTTCCTAAACTCATAAACCATCTCAAGGCAGCTTCTTTCAAAGTAGCGGGGAATAACTTGAGTCTATGAGCATCAGTGGTATAATCATAACTTCTGCAAAGGATATCAAATTCAAACAAAAAGACATTTGGATCTTCTGTTACCAATTCATGAAATTTTGGAAGTGAAGAAGCTAGTATGTTTTTCAAATTTGTATTATCATGCTGGTCAGGAATGGGAAACTTAAATGTTGGGTTTACAGGCAGATGTGGAGGATTTGCTGCCATTGGTCCCTGATAAATGACTAGAGGTAAAATGTTTTGTTCAGGGGGTTCGTTCAGGAAGTCTAGATCTCCTTTTGACAAATTAAAGACACCTCTATTTAGCACATAAGTTTCTGCAAAAGGGTTTACTTCAGGTGCTTGATGTGATCTTATATCTTGAGTGGAATGTGAGGGAAGAAATCTTCCTAGTGCATCTCTTCTCCTCCTATTCATGCAAATTAATGAAGAAAATTCAAAAAGATAATAAGAAAACTTAGAAATTAATGGTTTGCAATAGGTTCTTAGCTTGGCACCATCCCTAGCAACGGCGCCAAAAATGTTGGTCCTCACAACTAGAATGGTAACTAGGTAATAAAACACAATTTAGAGATTGAATATCCTTGAATAGCTAACTTTCTTGTGGAAAAGACTCATTTATTTATCAACTAGGGACATAAACTTGAAATGGGCCAGCACTGTATGTGCACTAAGTTCATATCGCAACCATTCTATATTACTATAGGAAAGAAAATTCTTCTAAAGTAAACGCATGAAATATTAATGAACTAATACTTAATCTTACAAATGGAAATTACTTTAAACAACTACTGTTAAATGATAAAGTTTTGGCAAGCAACAAGAACTACTCTATTGTTGTGGTTGCAGGAACAGACACAGGAACTCTTTCCAATGGCTGCAGGAACAGACAATTGTAGAAACAACTACTATAGAAGTATGAAAACTAACTAGAACATACAAAGGATTACTCACCAAGTGGCCCCCCTTGAGTGAGTATCTTCAGAACTTCATATTACAATTGTTTAAGCATTCAAAATCATATCGATCTCTTTATTTCATCTTGACTGTGAAAAATACATAAAATACCATAAGACTACGTATTACAAATATTATGGTCATTCTCTACTATCCCCGAGAGGAGAGAGATCCCTTTATTTATAAGAAAACTTATAACAGACTTCTAACTGATCGACCACATTCCTACGGAATAGGTGAATAGGATTTATTAACAAGAGAAGAAGAAGTCAGTGCAGGAAAATAGGAAAACAGAACAACATATGTCCTATAGATGAGAAAATATAGTATGACTCACTTCCTGGATCTAAGCTCCACTAAGAATAGTTATAAATGTTTTCATAAATCAGTCTGCTAAAGAACCGGTCAAGTGGTTTCAATCTTTACTACATTTTTGTGACTAGGTTTGCATTGTGGTTATATACTTGATGCTCCTTTAAACCGCCATTTATTCTTTACTTCACCTTTGCTGACCCTACATCATGATATTAATGTGCACAACAAACATGTGTATATACTAATGCTAACATGATATAATGTAAACCATATTTATAATTGACTTTAGATATTTGCATAGATAGATCATTTAAAACCATTATATGACATCCTTAGGTATAAGTTAAACCAGTTTCAAAAACACTTAAAAGGTATCAACTTAGGAGAGTATTATAATCCAAATGTCATCTAATCACAAGACCTAGGCAGGAGTATCATATCAAAAATCTATCAAAATAGAGCCATTATTTAGGCTCATCACCAATATCACTAATTTGACCAAAAATTTAAATGAGTTCTCAATGTTGGTCATATTAAACCTTTCCTACCAAAGAGAGACTTTAATTGGTTGAAGAATCTTAACCACATTAAGGCTAGGTAAGTAGTCCTCCATCCCCTTCACAAAAGGAGGAATCTTTGAATAATTGCTATCTCACAAATTGGCTTCTTAAGGTTTGCTTCAATGGTCCTAATGTAAAATCAATAGAAGCAAGGTAGCAAGATTCATATCCCCAAAGTAGAAGAGAGGCACTATTTTTAAATGTCATTTTATAGGTGTCTCCTTCTTCAAACCAACTCTAATATTCTTTTAAATGAAATATCTACATAGAGCCTTCATAAGTTATTTATCCCTTGTTAATAGATTCTCAATGAATAGAAAAAAAAAAATAGTATTTGATGTCACACTTCACCTTTGACAAAATATCTACCTAAATCTCAATGATGGAATTCAAGACTTTTTTTTATTTGAATAATAATACCTACCTTAACCTTACCTCCATGATCTTACCCCTAAAATCCATCTATTAAAATCTTGCAAGTGTAACACTAGCTCCATTATAACATAACCAAACCAAACCAATTCTCATAGTAAATGACAATGGATACTACCAAGAATAAACATAAATTGAAGGGCACATGAGCAAGAGTAATTTCCCATATCACCACGTAACAAGAAATTAAATCTCAACCAAAGGAAATAAATCTTTTCTATGTGCAAGGGTGATAATTAATTTAAATTAGAACCTTTGGAAATAATGGGTGGTAACTTCAACCACCATTAAATATCCTCAACCATTTCATTGTCCTCCACCTAATTCATATGTTTATTAGAAAGGCATTCCTCCAAAATAAATTATCCTACCTATAGTAATGATGAATAGTGAAGTTAATAATAGAGCCCAATGTATCCTAAAATTCATCTATTAAAATCTTGCAAGTGTAACACTAGCTCCATTACAACACAACCAAACCAAACCAATGCTCATAGTAAATGACAATGGATACTACCAAGAATCACTATAAATTGAAGGCCACATGAGCAAGAGTAATTTCCCATATCACCACGTAACAAGAAATTAAATCTCAACCAAAGGAAATAAATCTTTGCTATGCGCAAGGGTGATAATTAACTTAAAGTAGAACCTTTGGAAATAATGGGTGGTAACTTCAACCACCATGAAATATCCTCAACCGTTTCATTGTCCTCCACCTAATTCATACATTTATTAGAAAAGCAATCCTCCAAAATATTATCCTGCCTATAGTAATGATGAATAGTGAAGTTAAGAATAGAGCCCAATGTGTCCCAAGAACCTTTCAAAATATTCCTTATTTCTATTTATTAGAGAGACTATTCCTTAGACATGGAATCAAAATCATTGAGTTTCCTTCAATAATTATATTCTCAATATTGTAATCTTTGATCATTTCGAGTCGTAATAAAAGAGAATTTTCTTTAGCTTCGTTGTTTTTCTCCATATTAAATTTATTCATAGAAACTTTTATCACCTTTCCCATTGATCTTAAACAAAAAAATTAACCTTATAAGATTCATATTTACATGGGAAGTGTAATCAAAATGTATCTATCACATGTTAGACAAGGGCCAAAACCATTTAATCTACTTTTCATTAACCAAAAAATGAGGCATATAGATAGGCAAGGCCATGATCCATTATAGGTAATCAGTAATATTCCAAAGGAAAAAATTTCATTATAATTTTCTTTTAAAAGCTTAGTGATCATCATAGATATTGTGATAAGATCTAAAGATATATATTTTAGCACCATCTATGACAAGGTGTATCTAATAGTACAAATTACATGCCTAGTGAGCACCTTCCATGCATCCTTTTCCTTCAAAGCTTTCCTTTTTTATTTGTCATGTTTACGAGTTGGGTCTTTTATATATTATTTATATTATCCCTTTTTGATTGGATGTTACTAATATCAAGAGGCTTGTATTCCTTTCCAAGGATTGAAATGAAGGATTCAAGGATCTTAATGAATTTCTTGTGGCCAATGAATAAAGTTGCATAGCACACTAAAAAGTAATTGGGTATACAAACACTTTCACATATGTTGATATTGTGTTACCAAAATGTTGGCTTGGTTATCTAGCAAGTCCTTTTCATTTACAGTATTAGGACCACTTATTTCCATAAATATTTTGTAAACACTCAAAAACAAATGAGGGGTTGAGGATCTCTTAACTTTTCTCTAGTTGATTAAGGCTCACACTAGGTTCCTAGTTTACAATGGCAATTGCATTATTCTTTCTTCCATGGATCATGGGACTACAAGTATGATAAAAGATCTAGTTTTTTCTTAGTGAATCGATTCTAATTCATCATACATGAAATTACCATTCATCATACATGAAATTACCATTAAGAAGCTTCTAAATAATTATGAGTAAAATGTCATATATTTCACACTTTTCTACATCATAGGCTAATAGATAGATCAAATACATCACTAAATATCATTGAGTACTAGTATGTAATTTTTGAATGATATGAATGAATACTTTTCTTCCAATTTCATCCCATTAATTTGGTAAGCCAAATATTTGAAATAATAAATAAAGCTCCTGCAATTTCTAGAAAGAGATGGTCAAAGCTTAATTTTGAATCATGGCTAGGTTCAATGGATATTTTATTAGGTCATATGAATTTTGAAATCAAAGATAACTATTAGGGTCTTTTGTCAGTGTGTCTAGCCCATTAGTTACCTTTCAAAATTATATAAATTATTGTGGTAAAAATCACGTCTTTTTAAGAGGTATTGCAATGTGTATTTTTTTAGGTGATTGTTTCTAATTATTTAATTGATTTATTTCAGGATCTTGAAAGTTCACTACTAGAAAATGCTGTGAAGGGTAAGCATCATGCCTTATTTTTAAATTATTTCAAGGTGTACTATTCATTTATCCTTCTATATTTAACTTGATAATTGACAAAAATAAATCAAGTTTGGTCTAACTTACTAGCAATTTAATAACATTCATGATATTACAACCAAATCATCTTATGCATGTGATATATATTTAAATGCATACAATCATGTGTCCTTCAAGGAGGAAAATAAACCTTTCCCACCTTAGTATACCAAGCTAATTTATAATTTGTATGGATTCTGTAGATTATTCCTAGTGGATTCACGTATAAAGATAGTCGTTGTTAGTTATTTGATAGTTCTAGAGAATATAATTTAGGCTAAAATTGTAATACATTGTTAACATTCTTATTGTGCAAATATACAGCTTTTGATCCATTGAAAATAAGATTGGGTGGAACATTGCAAGATAAAGTCATATATGATGTTGGTGATCTCAAGCAGCTTTGTCATCCTTTTGCCGAAAATGTTTCTCTAATGTTTGGGTTTACAGATGGATGCCTTCCCATGTCAAGATGGGATGCCCTAAACTTGTTTTTCAAGAAAACTGGGTAAGATTTTAATAACTAATCCCTAAACCATTTATCATTTCTAGCATAGTCTTATATTTGCTCAATTTATAAAATGTTCGCTAATATCAAAGTGTAACTGTAGGGTTGTGGTAGCATTTGGATTGAATGCTTTGAATGGAAGGAAAGAAGTATCAACAGGTGTGTTGGGAGGACCTTGGGATTCAACTAATGCTTATGATTTTATCCAATATACAGTTGATCATGGTTATCAAATAAATTCATGGGAGCTAGGTGAGATAAGTTATTATATATATATATTTTTTTAATTTTCATATCATCAATAAGATCTTAGTGAGTGATTTTATATAGAATGTATAAGTATCTCATTTTATTTGATATATGAAGTTTGTCTATTTTTTTCTCAAGAACATGACAAGAAAATTGACATTTTTGGGAGTAGGAAATGAGTTGAGTGGAAATGGTGTTGGAACAAGAATCAATGCTATGCAATATGCAACTGATGTAATTAACCTTAATAAGATGCTACAAAATATTTATAAGGATTTTCAAGTAAAACCCCAACTTATTGCACCTGGTGGATTCTTTGATGCAAATTGGTTTAAGGAATTTCTTCAACAATCAGGACCAAACATTGTAGACGTCGTTACACACCATATCTACAATCTGGGGCCAGGTATATGAGATGTTAGTTTTTATCAAATTTTGTTCATGATATAAAGTTTATAGATGATACTATTTATTATTTGGTTATTAGGTGTAGATCAACATCTTTTGGAGAAGATATTAGATCCATCTTATCTTAGCCAAGAAGAGTCTACATTCCAAAGCCTCAAAACCATCTTGGAGAATTATGGGCCTTGGTCAAGTTCTTGGGTTGGTGAAGCTGGTGGAGCTTATAACAGTGGGCGCAATCTTGTCACTAATTCTTTTGTCTTTAGTTTCTGGTAAGCTTGTGTTTTATGAAACTTTAATTTGTTTACTCTATAAATTGCAACATTGTATAGATTTTAAGATTCCAATTTTATTTTAAAAAATGAATGAAAAATATCAACAAACAATATTATATAACAATTAAATCATGAGGCATGATGGAAACAAAAGGTAAGAATTAAGAATTAAAATACCAAAATCATCTTTTACCTTAACTCTATGAGTAAACGCGTTAGTTTTCCATTGTTTGATTTTTTTATTTTTCTATACTTGAGATGGCACTCTATCTCTTCTATTTTATTCATATTTTTTCTTCTTCCTCTTTGTTTCTTTGGTTCTCATACTTCTTCTTTTTTTTTAGAAATCCTAAGTTGTTTATAATATCATATGAGTGTATATGTGTACAAAAACACATACATATTTATGTGTGTAATATGTATATATACAAGCATATAAACATACATAAATTGATTACACCTTTTGTTATTTTTATTTTGGCAAGTAGAATTTAGCTTTCCTATCCATTTTTCTCTCGCACAATGATATTATACACATCAATTTTATAGTATTTAAGCAGCAAATATTGTAATTGTTATAGGTATCTAGATCAACTTGGCATGGCATCTATATACAATACAAAGTCTTATTGCAGGCAAAGCTTGATCGGTGGTAATTATGGCCTTCTGAATACAACTACTTATGTGCCAAATCCTGATTATTATAGGTAAAACTTTTAGATATTTATTTAGTTCTTAGTATTTTATGTATTTAATAGTTTATCCCAATATAGAACTTCATATTAAACTTACATTATTTCTTGGGGTGATGGATAGAACTAAGATTTGGACATAAACATAATATTAACACTTTTTCAATTATTAATTAGTGCACTTCTTTGGCACCGACTAATGGGAGAGCGTGTTTTATCTCTAAATTCAAATGGAACACAATACATGCGGGCTTATGCACATTGTGCTAAGAACAATGTGAGTATTTAATTTATTTCATTGATAATTTAGTACAATTTTGTGTATGCTCTATGTCCATTTATCTTTATCAATCTTAGAGTACAAGAGATGTAGTTACGCTTGAAAATTTAATCAACTTTGATTATAAAAGGAAATAAAATAACTTCCTTTTGATGTATGTATTACTAAGATAAAGTTTATTTAATATATTATAGGAATGAGCTAGGTTTTATACAAATCTAATATTAGATCAAGACACTTAAATTTGGTTATATAAAAGGAATATATTAACAATTTTGACTATGTGAAGAATCTAGAACAATACAAAAAAAGTATAGAAATAAAAATAATCTGATATTTTATATAAAATCACGAATCTAGAATAAATCATAGTTTTGTTATAATTTGTACAATAACACTATAATGTGAATAAAATAGAAAGTTAAAAGAAATGTAATGCAATTGAAATACTTACCTAGTGACTAGAAATATTACAAATATAAATTATGCTCAAAGATATAGAGGAAATAAAACTAGAATATCCAAATAATATAAAATATTTTACGCTAAGAAAAATGAAATGTTTTAAATGCAAGAGAAGGAGAGAAATAAAACATAACCAAAGGACTCTTGAATTTAGAGAAGTTCCACGGGGAGAAGAGAATGAGTACGTATTAAGAATTTCCAAAGTGATTAATCCCTTGCTTTGGTGTTTTAACTTCTAGATGTGGTTAAATTAAAATAGATTATATTAACTATGTCGCTTAGTCATGTGCATTTGGGACTAAGATATTTTTTTGTGAATAATAGCAAATCATGTTTTTATTGTGTGATAAAAATGATGATATGAATAAAATAATTACATGTATCATCACTCTAGTGTGAGGGCCCAAGATACTAATTAAATAATTGAAGAGGCAATTGCAGAACTTGAATACCCCAAGTCAAGGTTAACACATGTCATTATCATCTATTTAGGAGCGAATAATTAAATATTTATAATATGTAAAAAATAATAATGACTAGGTGTAACGTTACATCGTTAGGATGGACACTATCTTAGGTGAAGTGAAATTTGTACGTGGTGCCAACACAATATATATTGCACTTAAAATTTTATGTAAGAAATAAAGTGAAAACACACATGATAAAGGTTTTGGAAAGTATTCTTATAAGCATACTACTACAAGATGAGAGTGTGACAATGCAAACATTTGTGTGAAATTTTAGTCTTACAAGAACTAGATTAAAAATATTATAAAAGGTTGTAACACACAATAAAATAAACACAAACATTTGAAACATATAAAGATAGGAAAAATCCACAAAACATATGACATATAGACTAGAGTAAAAGGCTAAAGATAGGATAAAATGGGTCCTAAAAAAATGTTATAGGAATGATCACTAAAATAGATGTAATTTGTAGTACAAAAATTGTAAGATGTGTAATTTTTAACATTACATTTTTCTTTGCTTTAACGAATTGATATCACTATGTGGTAAAGCCTATCCAAAATTTAAAAAAAAAGTATTAAAAATAAAATATATAGAGGATACACAAAAAGGATATAAGTACTATTCAAGTAAGGAATCTATATCCACAGATTAAGACCTACAAAACAAATAGGTTAGACAACTAAGCTACAACAAAAAATACATTAGAAAAACATAACTTACAAAATAACGTATGTCAACAAGTCATATATATTCCAACATGTTCATGATACATATAAAATTAGAATACATGAAAAACACATTTAAGGAAATTAAATAATGTACACACACAAAATATGAATGTAATCAACATGGATGGTAAGGTTTTCTACCGTGATATATTTCTGAAAATAAAATGATGCAATCTTGATGAATTATATTGTCAAGAAAATATGGATATGAGTCTTGGTCTAGCATACTCTATTTAGTGGAATCATATAAAATGATGTCGTGAATTACAAGTACTAGTATACTTTTGTGTTAGTTGATTCATAAACAAATATAATAGCATGAATTGCATGTCCTAGTATACTCTATTGGTAGGTAATCTTAATAAGGATGATCATATCTGAGAATTATCTATATACTTGGGACCATATTTTTGATGTTATTAAGGAATGATATTTTTTTTATAAATAGTGCATATAGAAAATAAAAATAAAGGTTTTTACCAAGTGTATGTTGGCAATATGAAGGAATTGATTATGTGTTGCATTGATGTCAACACTATTGGCATTGTGTTGTCATTGATGTCAACCGGTATAGGATAGCAACTATGGGAGATTGATGAGTAGTTTTGTCATTGATGAATACTGGAAATGGTATCATTGATGTCAACTAGCATAGCAGGTCACCGGTAAGAAAGAGAAGGTCATATAGCATAATGGCCATTGGAGTCACCGATACACAAGTTAGTGATTGACTTGTGTTGAAGACATAAGGACTACAGACCGGTAAGTGACATGTTGGCACTGCTTGGTTGCCAACCAACAAGAGAGCAAGATGTTGGGTTGTTGATTGTGATGAAGAGGGGGAATGTTACAAAAATCACATCAACACCGGAAGTGAAGTGTGTGAAGGCCGCCGGTATGTTGTGTGGATGTGAAACAACATGACTCCCACCAGATAAAGATGTAGTCACCAAATGAAGAGATGAACGACAGTGAATGTGCCAAATCGAGTCAAATGTACTTTTTTGAAGATGTGCATGCTCAAATAGGGAAGCCATATTGGTGCAATGCAGGATGCAGCCGACAAGGATCCACTCCCACCGATAAGTGGAGCTTATCTCCTATTATGCATGGAATGCATCATAGTTCTCTGAGATAAGATAAAAGAGTTAAAGGCGGGTGATTGAAGGCTCGCACCAGATGAACTGGTGAAACACTAAGTTGCCTTAGATGTATGAGATCAGAGATGTGCACCAAGTCAGCCAGGAAGACATGATGAGTTGCTGGTACAAAGAAGGAAGGATATGTTTGTCACCTTAAGAAACATGATAATTGCAGAATCAGTCTATTGGTGAAGAAAGGTGTTGCCATAGATGCAGACAAATGGAGTGTGTTGAAGATTGATGCCATGATATCATCAAGGTGGTTGCTAGTAAGTATGTCCATCAGTAATGCTGATAAGGTGCAGGAGTGAAAGGCTCCCATCTGTTGAAGATGTACATAAAGGTAGGTTAGCAAGTGTGTTGACCAGTTTAGGTGCTCCACTGGAAGAGAAGCAGAGTGCAAGGGTGAAGACAAACAGATAGGGTTTATGAACAGGTAGATGAACCCCGGTTGTGTGGTTGGTCAGTGATCCAATCCAAACCGACATAGAATAATAAGTTAAGATAGATGCTGACAAAGGGGCCACGTGGAGTTGAAGTGGCATGTATGCACAGGTTGGTGTGATGTGTTGGTGAAGTTGTTGGCGGCTGGTCCAACATTTATGGTGTCTACGAAGCTCGAGGAATGAAGGCAGAGGATTGTGGCTCAAGATCATGGAAACAATAGAGATCCAATACAGATTGATCTTGCAAATCGAAGAGGATGAAGGACACCGCATCACACACGTGGTTGATCAGACAAAAGGCCAAAAATCATGCTACAAATGACTAAAGATAGAAGACATGTGTAATAACCCACCATAATTAACTCAACAAAATTGACCATTCTTTTTTTTTTGTGTTTAATTTAATCATTGTGTTTGATTTAATTGCATACTCTGGGCATCCATCCATTTGGATTAGGCATTCATCCATCTGGGATGAGCATCTAACCATACAGGTTAGGAATTTGTCCATACGGGACATAAGATTTCATCTATCCAATACGGGATAGGCATCTACCCATACGGGGTAGGCATCTATCTAACCGGGATAGGAGGTGCTCTGGCCAGAGACTTAGACTCATCGGGACCATTCGGGTCTGGAGCCACTCGCTAAGTACTACACTCTTCTAATAGAAGTGCACTGAGGTCGCCGTCCTTAGGAGTAATTGAATAACATAATACAAGCTTGAATTCCACCTCGAAATTTGGCTTAAAGCCTCGGGAAGTGAAGCGAATCCATACGGGATTCCTTCCGAGTATGAATTGAATTACTTTTTCCAATTTTAATTTTCTTATCTTTCAAAATAGGATTCTTACTCAATCTTTCTTTTTCCAAGCCTAGACCCCACCCACGAACGCCTGAGTATGAGGGACAACTCCATCCCAAGACTGCCTACATACCCGCTTTGGCACGGGATTAAGGCATAAAGTATGTAGTTCTATTTTCTACTCTATGGTTTGATGTAAATTGATTAGTGGGTATGCAACCCTTTCTAGGGTCAATGTCCCAGACAGTTTCTCTGCGGTTGCTACCCACGATGGTAGCGCTTAAGCAAAGGCTCAAGATAGCCTATTGTTTGTGGCCTAAAACAACTAGATCCTAATTCTTATCATGAGCGTCACTCTTGACCAATTGCCAATCGACAACAAAACTTTGAGATTTAATCAACTTCGTAAAATTATTTCACTCAACATCCCTATAGGGGTTTACTATAGTTTAACTCAGCGGATGAAAGATCATTTTAGAATTATCTTATTAAATTATCGATCCAAGGGGGATTATCCGCCCCTTGGATTTTAACCTCCAAGTGTCCCTTATTACTCCCCAACGATTTATAGGGACGATGCCACAGACTTTGTTGATGTAACTTTATTAGGCGTTAAGTGCAGTAGTTCAACACGACGACATTACCTATAAGCATGACCCAGAGGCACCGTATATACCAAACGCTACTAGGTTTTGGTTTCCATCTTCCTTCATTTAGTTTTCTAACTAAGAAGCTATGAAAACATCATGCTTGAAAACAATTTTTTTTTTGATAAGTAATTGGCCGAAACCTGAATAGCTTTTGACTGGAGCTATGAACCAGTGGGGACACAGTAGGGGGCCCCATCCCCATTACATTTTCTTTGAATTATTATTATTATTATTATATTATTATTATGTTTGATTAGATTGACCCCAAGACCTTCCCCATCGTATGGAAGGCCAAGAGTCACAACTTATAATTCCTTTTTAGATGTCCCTATTGGGAGTTGAACTTGGGTCTCCACAATGAGAACCCAGTGTTTTAACCAATTAAGCTCAACCCCTTGGACATCATGCTTGAAAACAATTACTAATTGAATGTGCATAATTTTAATTGATTGAAATAACTACTTGAGGAGTTACGTAGAATAAAAACTATAACTTGAAATATAACTTGCATATTAATAATTACATGTGTACTTGCATGGAGATGACAATGTCAATAAAAGTAATTAATCTATAAGTAATTTGCATGATATAAGAATAGTGTAACCTGCATGTATGATTAAGCAATCCAAAAATAGTAATTAATTTAGACCTTTGATACAATCATATTAATGTGAATTAATCGCTAAAGGCCAACTCAGTGCCCCAATGGATCTTAAATGGATTGAATAACTCAAATTAAGAGAATATAATCTACAATTATAAAATTTACTAAGGATAAATTAATTACGAACTTGCTAAACAATAATCCCCAAATTTTTCCTAAGTCGAAATTCAATATCTTAAAATTTATACTAAGGGAAGAATCAACATTTCCTAAATGCCATTATTAACAAAACTTAAAATTTAAACTAAAATAATTAATAGCATTTAACTTAAATTTTTAACCCAAGTAATTACTAAAACTTCAAATTGCAAAATATATAAAAACTGACTATAAACTAAATAGGCGAATTTTTTTTTTTGAAATAGTTAATAGGGGTGCAGGGTGGGGACCATGGGTCCCATCACCCCTGCGGTCTTGCATGCGCAGGCCCGTAGGGTTGAGGGGACACCGTGGGCCCCTCCATTCCCCCTGCGGCCACTATTGTGACAGTGACCGTAGGGGTAGTGGAGGGTACCATTGCCACCCCCCCCCCCCCCCCCCCGACGGTTACAATAACTGTCGTCCCTGCATGCCATCCGCTAACCGTTTGAAATATTTTTCAAATGTCATGCCAGTTCACCTTGCAATATTTAATAGATTTTAACATTTGAAATAAATTTTATGTATATTTATATATGTATGTATGCATTTTTATATGTAAGGGGATTGCATTTCCAGATTATTAAATTACATAAAGAAGAGCAGATAACAGGTATGTGTATAAAAGAATATTAATGTAAGAGAGAATAACAAATTAAATCCCAGGGATGAAAATATAATAGAGAAATAAAATAACCGGAGAAGGATTTATTTATTCATTCATAGAGAGATTTATTTCTTTACATAGAGAGATTTATTCACAGAGAAAGATTAATTTATTCATTCATAGAGAGATTTATTCCTTCACACAGAGAGATTTATTCACAAAGAAAGATTAATTTATTCATTCATAGAGAGATTTATTCCTTCACACAGAGAGATTTATTCACAGAGAAAGATTAATTTATTCATTCATAGAGAGATTTATTCCTTCACACAGAAAGATTAATTTATTTTTATATTCAATATCATCTAAGAGAAAACAGAAAAGCAAAAATCTGATTCTCTACCTTTTAAATAGATTAAATAAGATATACAAGAGAATTATGCATTTGTATTTAAAAGAGAAGGGATTATAACACTGTATTTCTTTAAAGGAAACAAAAATAGATTTTTCTTCTTATCTAGCCATTGAGAAATGATTTCTTCAGAATACTATATGCAACCAAAGAATCTAGAAACTATATATTTTAATAAATACAAATTCCTCATAAGATAAAGGGAGAGAACCTGGTTTACTAAAGCTTGATGTTGAATCCTCTAGCTATCCTTTGATCTTCCCTTGCAGCTTGAGAGATATCCTTCAACCAACAACTAAAAAAAATCCTGCAACAAAAATGAGACTACAAAAAAACTTGGGAAATTTCCTTCAAAACATAATCAACTCCCTTCTTTGAAACTTGCCTACAATTTTATAAGAAAATTCCCTCCATTCCACTATCTAGAAAATTTAATTAAAAGGGAGATTCTTTCCCAATTTTGGACTTCATGCAATTGATTAAACTTAGTGGGGGAGTTACATGCAAGGTGGTGGAGAATCCTCTAGAAACTTCTTATTCTTCCTACAACATGTGCCATAATTGGATGTGGAAAATAAATAAATAAAAATAATGTATATTTTCCATGTGTGTGTGTGTGTGTTAGTATTATTTTATCCTTTTATAATATTCATTCAATCATTTAAATAGCTTATCCAAAAATATAATAGAGTTGTATTTTAAATCCAAAAGTGATAAAGGAGGGTTGTGACAACATGTGTTGAAAGAAAAAGAGTATGGCGATGTTGATTGATGATGTATGTCATCAATCAAGGATACGAGAACTGATTAGATATGATGTGCCATGATGATTAGAGATCAGATCGGATGTAGATTCAATGCATGGAGGAAACCCTAGTGTGTCAATGTTCAAACCAACGTTTAGGCAGGAAAATATGGCTATAAGAGTGCAAGCCAAAGATGTAGTTGGTGTTGTTGCATGTGAGAGAAAATTAGTCAAATGCTCAACGACAATATGAGAAGAGACTGAGTGTGTGAGTGATAATCGGGTTGAAGAGTTCAATCAGTGAGAGTGAGGCAATCGGTAGCTTGCCATTGATTCAGACAGAGGAGTATACCGGTGCTGACTGAACCGACAGAGAAGAGTCACAAAAGATTGCAGAGAAGGTTAGTTGAGAATAGGAAGCATCTAGATAGCAGACAAATGACTGAGAAAAGTAGACCAATGGTGGCTAGCAGAAGTGTGATAGAAAGGTTAAAGAACTGGCAGAGAGAAAAACTGACAAAGAAGAAGAAGAGGTTGAACCTCTAAGGGTGTAGCAGAGAGTGGGTTGCAACAGGAGATAAGGTTGTAGTAGAGAAAAGGTGAATAGAGAATCGACAAAGATCTGTAAAGAGGAGAACCTATGGAGAGACATACATGAGAGTTACAAAGTTTTTTTTTTAACAAGAAGATAACTTTTGTATTCAAAATATGATTTTGTAATCACTGAGTTGGAGCTCGGTGTAGGGGTTGGTGCTCCTTGGGTTGGTGCCCTAAATGTTGTAATCGAGGTTTTCATTGCAAGGCTAGATTGGAGCAGTAGTCTCCAACAACACTTCTCATAAAGTTTTTTCTCATATTGGGTTTTCCTCATACATTTGGTGTTATGTGATGTCCCTTTCATGTGTGGTCGCATTTGTGTTATCCTCCCATCAACCGGTATGTCTTGTTTATGTTCGATCAGTTAACCAATATATACACATAAGATAGAAAAGGCAAAATATTTGGAAACCACTAATTCACCCCCCCCCCCCCCCCCTCCGTGACATCTAGTGTTCAACAAACACTAGCTGTTATGGTTGTTTACAGGCTTCTTGTAGAAGGATTGGATTGGGAAGATTATCAGTTGATTGTCACCGGTATGATCTGAATGATGGAATAAGTTTGTATGAATGGTTCATATGATTCTGAAGTATGTTTTAGTCAGTTGGTATTGACTTGATGATCAGATGCTATCTTATGTTCCAGTAAGCCTTCTGTGTAGGTTCGATAAGGGTTTCATCGGCAAAGCTTTATTGAAGATCTTTGATATAATGCATAAGTTGTGTTGGTGCGGCTTTTAGAAGGGATTTAGGATGTTGATGGTGATTGTGTTCATTTCTCAACTAATTGGTGTCATTGCGTTGGCGTGTGTGGATCTAATTTAGGTCTGGTGCTATCTAGGTTATGGACCAGTTAAATGAAACGTGTTGTTGGATCATTCTGATGCACTTGCAGGATGTTTTATTGATTGGATGATGTTTGTTTGGCCTTAGGCCGACATATTTTATGATTTTATTTCAGGATTATGTAATGGGTCTATTGAATTATCATTTGGGTAGCTGACCTAATTGTTTAGGTCCAAGGTTTGTATAAATATATGTAAGATCTCATTGTAGATCATAGGCAGGGAGCGAATAATGTAATAATCATTTGTGCAGAGGATTTGATCGATTATAGGTGATCAATTTGGGTTTATGTAAGAGGTTTTAGACCTCTAGTATTGAGCTTAACCGGAACTATAATTTGGCATGTTTGATGCTATCATAGGCAGTTCTTCTTTCTGGATTGTTGTCCAAATATTTTGAGGTGGTTAACCTCTTTTATAGTTAGTGAGACTCCATTATGATGAGTAGTGCGCTCTACGCAGTGTGCCTTCCTGCATGTGCAAACCCCTATTGTAATAATATACTTTTGCAGAAGTATCATCTGACTGTGGGTAGGGTTTCCCACCATGGTTTTTCCCTTTACTGGGTTTTCCACATACAAATCATGGTGTTATGTGTTTGTAAAGCGGAAAATCGCAATCGAACCCTAGTTGCTCTCCCCTCTTCCAACTCCAAGGAGAGAGAAGGGAGGTTGCTAGGGTTGATGGTTTTCACTTAAGGGAGAGACTTTACATTCAAAAGAGGGGTTGAAACCCACAAGATCCAATCCCACACAATGCAAGATTGGATGCTAAATGCGTTTCAAGGGTTAAGAAAGCAAGGCGACCCTCTTTTGTAAAGAATGTTGATAGAAGAATTAAGCTAGGAATGCATAGAAAGTGACAAAGATTCGCTTATAAACTGAGATAAGGATATAGGATGAAGCTGCGGACCTGGAATTAGCAGTAAAATGTCGATACGGCGCTGTCCTGCAAATTTGAGCAAAAGTTGTCGGGACGATGGCGCCCGGTGCCACGGTCCTCCGAAAAATCCGTGAAACGAAGGGGGATCTGTTCGTCTCTGCACAAGGATTCCAGATCTTCAATTTCAGCCGCGTACCTGCAACCTACACACAGAAAAGCGAAGACGATTGGGGGGTTAGGGATTAGGGGTTTGCCTTTAGGTCAAACCCCGGTTTTGGAATTAACCAAGAAATGAGAAATTGCTGTAAATGTAATGTAAAACAAGTACTAATACCTTGTTGTAGGATGTTTGTATCCTTATGTGCGAAGGTATAAATGTTGTTGTTTGTTGTATGTTGTATGTTGTATGTAGCATGTAGTATGTGATCTCCTCTTCAATGGTTGAATCCTTGTCTTGAATGCAACACTTAGCCTTGAATGGAGACTTAGAATGATCAATTGCTTGAAGGAATGCTTGAATGCTTGAATTCTTGAGTATAGTTTCCATGCTTTTTCCATCATGTATGTATATGTCCAAATGAGAGAGGAAAATGTAGTTTATATACTTGTCAATTAGGGCTGATAGACTGATTTTCCTGACCTTAGGCTGACCAGGAAAGATAATTTTCCAATTTGCAAACATAAAGACCCGAAGTCCAAAAGAGACCGGGCCCAAAATAGGACCCAGGGACCAGGGCGCTGGGCGCTCTGGTCCCACCTCCCGGGACAGCAGGGTGCAAAGGAGGTTCAGGCCAGGGTGCAAGAAAATGTAGTTTTCAGTGTCATAATCAGGTTTCGGGGTCTCCATTCAGGTTGCGTGTTGCGTCGCCATCATGAAGACCGAAATGCAGTTGAAATTGCAAGTGTCGCAATTTTAGGACGCTACATTTAGCCCCCACTTTAGCGGGAGTATAAGCGTACGCCAATACTTCTGGTAAAGTACAAGGAAACAACATTGAAAAACTTTCACCACATCAAGGAAGCAAGATACACCAAGCCCCCAGTGGACTAAGGATCTTACGACTTCAATTGACACAGTAAAAGGGAAGATCACGAGGGAGAACCATGACTATCAGTAGTAAGGTTCCCTCACTATGAGTCATGCAAGAAAGATATCAAAAATTTTCAAGGCAAAGCTAAATTTGCCAAGAAATTTTCAAGTATCTTGAAAAGATATGAACGGGATGTATGCCCCCCTACGTTAAAGCGATCGCACACGCCTCACCGGGGGTGATTGCTTTAAGGTAGTGATACATATAAGAAATGAGAAAGGAGCACGTTATCACAAGGATTTAGCCCCCAAGTGTGAGATAAGCCCAAGGATAATAGACACAAAACACAAAGCACAAGGTGACTTCGCTTTCCTCGGGGTCAGTATGCTGTATGATTATTCATGTATATCATATGTATGTATGCATAATTGTTCTTCATTCCCCAATCAAGGAAGGTCACCTAGAAGAAGGGAACACATGTGTCTTTTGAGTCAACATAAGAGAGATCGAGAGATCTCAATGCTTTGCATCGTCCTCAAGTAGACAACACTAAGGACAACAAATAGAAAAATGAGAATAACACATAGAAGAAGTAACGAAAGAGAGGAGGAGAGAATCTGCTATGCTAATGAACTAGTCTAGCATGTCATCTACCCCCCGATCTTGCTAATCAATGTTTCGGAAAGGCAGGGAACATGCTAGAGGAGGAACATCCAACACAGCAGATGGAGCTATCACAAGATCCAAACAAGGGCTATGTTCATATCCCAAGCCGCGGTGTTCTTGTCTAGGAGCTAGGATAAGTGCTTTAGAAAATTCGTTAGATAGATGGTTATCAATATCAACAAGTTCATATTCACTATCAGAATGAACAGGAGTAACATTTTCATCTAGATCATCATCAAGATTTATAAAAATAGGATGTTTAACTCGCACAGGATCAAGACCATCATGCATCTTATGTTTAGGAGATTTAGGCTCAATTTCCGGCTGAGGAGAAAATGGAATAATGCTTGTTGAAGGTGTTTTTGGGGATCGCAAAGTTTGAGAAGTAGCTGCTTGAGCTCTAAGACGACGCTTTCGTCGACGTTCACGTGCAGAACGATTTCGTCTAGTCTTAGTAGGAAGATTAGGAGATTGAGGAGGAGGAATGTTCTCATCCTTATCACTTGGGTGTTTAGGTTGTGGTCTCTTAGGCTGAATAATAGGAGAAGAGGAAGGTCTCTTCTCTCCATAAGAGGAAGGAGGAGGAACTGTTCCATATAAAGGAGGAATATTTGGTTTAGGAAGGAGACCAAGTCCATCATGACGAGGAGGTATAGGTCTACCTTTAGAAAGTTTATTAGATATAGGCATAGTCACATCCATAGGGATGGGTTGGGAATCTTCTTGAGGAAAGACATTAGTTTTATCTTTCAAAGGAAGAACCTCCTTCTCAAGAATGATAGGAATGTCAAGTTTGGGTGTTCTAGGTTCACTTAGAGATAGGATCATATCTGTTTTCCACTTTTGATAAGATTTGAAAAGATGATCACTTCGCGGAGGAAGAGATTGGAATTGTTTAGGCCAAAAGTAATCAAGAGGAACGCTAGAAGTTCTTTCAGCTGGTTTAAAGAGACTATGATTGACAGTAACAACTTCACCATTATGGGGAAATTTCAAACACTTGTGAATAGGAGAAGCAATAGCTTTCATGGAAGATAGCCAAGGATAGCCAAGCTTCACACGAAATTGTTCGGAAGATGGAATAATAGCAAAGTCCACATCAAGGGATTTGTTACGGACCTCAATAGGTAATGTAATAGAACCAATTGCAGGAGAAGAAAATGCATCAAATAGTTTCACAACCACATTTGTTTTGTCATAGATCACTTGATTCAATTGCAAAGTAAAAAGGAATTCTTCAGTAATAACATTAACCATGCACGAAGGATCAATAAGCACTCCACGGCAAGGTGTATTCTTGACTTTTGCAACTATGTATAAAGGACCATCAGGTGCCCTAATGGTTTCACTAGAATTAAATGTGATGGAAGGTTCTTTAGGGATTTTCTGTTGCTCTACAAAATTAATCACATTCAGAGTCATAGACACAAGATCATCAGGTGAGACAGAGGAATCAGTAGTATCAATCGCATTAGAGGTATGAGAAGGTAATGGATCAGTGAAAATCTGAAGATTTTGGTTAGGAAGAGCTACAGATGTGTTACCTTTATCATGCACTCCAGAAACAGAGATAGTATTATTATCAATCAAATCTTGAATTTTCCCCTTTAAAGCAAAACATTTTTCAGTATCATGCCCAGGTTGACGATGAAATTGACAAAAAGATTTGTTATCAAAATAAGGTGAATTAATCTTTGTAGGATCAATTTGCCTTATAGGAGGAAGAGTAAGCACATTTTGTTCCAATAATTTATTCATAATACTATGCAATGATTCATTCAAAGGAGTATACTTTCTTTATTTCTTGAAAAACTTAGAAATAGGAGGCACACCTGATGCTGCATTCACATTGTTGTTGATGATGTTTTCATTGAATTTAATGGACTCTCTGTTCGGTTTAAACTTCCCAAATGGTTGTTGACTACTATCACCCTTATCACTCGGAGTCATAGGATGTGATTGTTCCATTTGACTCACAGTCAGTTGATAATTGTGAAGAGTTGCGCACAACTGTTGGAAAGAAGTAAACTCAGAAAACAGGAGTTTGTCTCGAATATCTTTTTGTAAATTAGAAATAAAGATTCTTTGAATATCATTGTCAGGCACTGGAAAAGAAATTTGAGCATACAAATGCTTATATCTACCAATGAAATCAGTCACTTTTTCTTTAACACCTTGTTTACAATGCATTAAATCAATCAAAGTAACTTTAGGACTTATATTGTTTTGAAATTGTTGAATGAAAGCATTTGCAAGTTGTTCAAAAGAAGTAATAGAATAAGAAGGCAACGAGCAATACCATTGTAGGGCTTTGTCTCTTAATGTTCTAGTAAACAATTTTGCAAGCAACCTTTGGTCATAAGCAAAATCAGTACATATTGTTTGAAAGGTCTTAACATGTGTTAGAGGATCACCCTTACCATTATAAAGCTCCAAATGCGGGATTTCAACATGTTTAGGAGGAATAGCTCGGACAATGTCAAGAGAAAGTGGGCTCACAACATCAAATGTGGGCACACTAAACTTAGATTGATTCATAGAGGCAATTTGTTGCTGTAAAGAAGAGACAGTTTGTGCAAGATTATTAATGGTCGCTTCAGTCGAAGAGTTCATATTAGACATGTTAGATTGTGGTGGAGGTGTTATGTTATTGAAAGAAGGTAGAGAGTAAGGTGGTGGGACACTATGATAGTTAGTCATAGGAGATGATTGGACAAGAGGAACACTACAAGGAGGAATGGAATGGTTAAATGAATTGCCCCCTTGTGTCATGTTCATTTGTGGAGATATAATAGGAACACTCATTGAAGGAATGAATGAAGAAGTTGGATTGAATGAAGGAAGAGGGTTAATTGAAGAAGAGGGATTGCCCCCATGACTGGTGATCACAGGGGGAATATCTTGTATAGAAGTAGTCATTATGTTTGATGTAAAGGTAGGTATGCTAGCAATAGAAGTTGTCAAAGGAATAGAGTGATTGACTTGTGTAGGAGGTTGTGTATAACCTAAAGTTTCGACACAACTCTTCATAGGCATCACATTCGAATCCACAATGTGTGCAATACCACGCAAAATATCAATTCCATTCTTATCACTTTGAAGCATACGTTTTAGACCCTCAATTAAAGGAAGAGCTTGACTATCAGGGTATTCTTGAGACATCCACTGTCGAAAATCGTCAAATTGGTTATCCAATTTTGAAAGTTGTTCTACAGAAACCTCATGGAGAGCTTCTTCATCATTAAGAGGATTAGAGGAATTACCCATGTCCTCGTTAAAAAGGCCATTCAAATTAGGTTCCATCTCCTCAGTAACTAAACCTCGGAAAGACTTAATTCTAAGGCTTCGTCTAACGGGAATAGTGTAAGTAGGGCTTGTTGTTGTAAAACTCATGCACTAAAGAAAGAGAGAAGATTTTGAATTTTAAAGGTAGCAAATTTCAGTAAGATCAGCCAATCTCCTAGATTTAAGCTGTTAAATACAATCAGGACAATCTCCCGAAATTTTGGAAAAAATGTCCAGGACCGTGGCGCTCGGAGTGCACACGGTCCTCGCAACTTTTTTCGAAATTTGCAGGGATGAAAGTTATGATGATTTTACAGCTAACCTGAAAAAATTGAGTGATTTTACGATCTGTAGATAGGCCAAATTAAAGTTGCAATCTCAAAATTGAACCCTACCAAGATTGTCGAAAAATGCAAAATTTGAATTTTGAAAAAGAGAGGGAAACTGAAATTTTGAATTTTATGATTTTAGAGGGAATACCAAAAGCAATGCAAGTTTTGAAATTTGAAAATTGACTCAATTTCACGCAAAATTCAATTTTGAAAGCGGAAATCAAAGTTGTTGTAATTAAGCACTTAATTTCAAAAGTCACAAATTGCAAAAATTTGAATGAATCACTGAAATTTCGAATGAATGATAACACACTTTTCAGATTTAGGACAGCAAGAACACAATTTTGACACAAAATTTCAATTTCAATGATTTTTGAATGATTAGAAGCCCTAAACCAAGCAATCACAAGACCAACTTTGACTGTAATTTTGAAGGTGTTAAAATTGATAAAATCAGCCAAAATTCTGGATTTTAGCAGGAAAATACAGTAAGATCTCGCTCCCGAAATTTCAGAAAAAATGTCGGGGACGATGGCGCTCAGAGTGCACACGGTCCTCGCAACTTTTTTCCAAATTTTCAGGGATGAAAGATATTGTGATTTTATTGCGGAATCCAAAGTTACAGCTGATTTGGAGATGTTTTGATCAGTGAAATTGTCGGACAAAGGTGGAATCAAGAGGGTTTCAAAAATTAGGGTTTTGACACTTAACCACTTAATTTTCAAAATTAAAGAACAAATATGAATTGATAATTTGTAATAGAAGGGCAGATCTGAAACAAGCATCAACAATTAAACATTTCGCAAGTTTAATTACTTAAAAAGAAAATTTAGGGTTTTTATGCAATTAACCTCTTAAAATTTTGCAAAAGATCAAACATGGAAATGTAATCAAGGAATCCAATTTTCAGATCTAACTATGAATAATCAGAAAGGATGTTCACGTCGGGTTCACCAAAATGTAAAGCGGAAAATCGCAATCGAACCCTAGTTGCTCTCCCCTCTTCCAACTCCAAGGAGAGAGAAGGGAGGTTGCTAGGGTTGATGGTTTTCACTTAAGGGAGAGACTTTACATTCAAAAGAGGGGTTGAAACCCACAAGATCCAATCCCACACAATGCAAGATTGGATGCTAAATGCGTTTCAAGGGTTAAGAAAGCAAGGCGACCCTCTTTTGTAAAGAATGTTGATAGAAGAATTAAGCTAGGAATGCATAGAAAGTGACAAAGATTCTCTTATAAACTGAGATAAGGATATAGGATGAAGCTGCGGACCTGGAATTAGCAGTAAAATGTCGATACGGTGCTATCCTGCAAATTTGAGCAAAAGTTGTCAGGACAATGGCGCCCGGTGCCACGGTCCTCCGAAAAATCCGTGAAACGAAGGGGGATCTGTTCATCTCTGCACAAGGATTCCAGATCTTCAATTTCAGTCGCGTACCTGCAACCTACACACAGAAAAGCGAAGATGATTGGGGGGTTAGGGATTAGGGGTTTGCCTTTAGGTCAAACCCTGGTTTTGGAATTAACCAAGAAATGAGAAATTGTTGTAAATGTAATGTAAAACAAGTACTAATACCTTGTTGTAAGGATGTTTGTATCCTTATGTGCGAAGGTATAGATGTTGTTGTTTGTTGTATGTTGTATGTTGTATGTAGCATGTAGTATGTGATCTCCTCTTCAATGGTTGAATCCTTGTCTTGAATGCAACACTTAGCCTTGAATGGAGACTTAGAATGATCAATTGCTTGAAGGAATGCTTGAATGCTTGAATGCTTGAGTATAGTTTCCACGCTTTTTCCATCATGTATGTATATGTCCAAATGAGAGAGGAAAATGTAGTTTATATACTTGTCAATTAGGGCTGATAGACTGATTTTCCCGACCTTAGGCCGACCAGGAAAGATAATTTTCCAATTTGCAAACATAAAGACCCGAAGTCCAAAAGAGACCGGGCCCAAAATAGGACCCAGGGACCAGGGCGCTGGGCGCCATGGTCCTGGGGACCAGGGCGTTGGGCGCTTTGGTCCCACCTCCCGGGACAGCAGGGTGCAAAGGAGGTTCAGGCCAGGGTGCAAGAAAATGCAGTTTTCAATGTCATAATCAGGTTTCGGGGTCTCCATTCAGGTTGCGTGTTGCATCGCCATCGTGAAGACCGAAATGCAGTTGAAATTGCAAGTGTCGCAATTTTAGGACGCTACAGTGTTATGGTTGCATGGTATTGATTCTCTAGTTTTCAATTATGCTTTAATGCTTTATCAATTATTCTGGTAAAAGGTTTTAAGTGCTTTAATTCACATAATCTATTGACAACTGATTCACCCCCCCTCCTAGTTGTTCACCGGTTATCCTAACAATTGGTATCAGAGTCTGGTCCTCTTTTTGCTGAAGCCTAACCACTTGAGGAAGATCCTATGGCAACTAATAGTTCAACTACTATTTACCAGAAGGACAACCCTAGGCTTGATGGTACAAACTATGGAGTTTGAAAAATTCAGATGGAAACTCATTTAAGATGCATTGGAAAGGAAATTTGGGTAATAACTTAGAAAGGTTACACTCCTTATGATCCTACGTCTGGCAATCCTACACTGATAGACATGGAAAAGAACATTGAAAATGACTATAGAGCTAGAGAAGCCCTCTTAAGCGCCTTATTAGATTAGAAGATAATGGGATTATCAGATAAATCATCAAAAAAAGCTATATGGGATAAGTTTGAGACTATGAATGAAGGTGATCCCACTATTAAAATTGCAAAACTTGAATGTTAATGGGTAAGATATGAAAACATGAAGTGGAGGCAGATGAAAGAATTTCTACATTCATGGAAAGGGTAAATAAAATTGTATTAGGAATTTAGTGTTGTGGTGGATCTTTGAGCGAGGAAGAGATTGTTTCGAAAGTATTAAGGGTTTTTCCACCAACATATAAGATGAAGGTAACTGCAATTAATGAGCTAAGAACCATTCCTAATTCTTCTATCAATAGAGATACTCTTGTTGGGAAGATATCTGCTTTTGAGCTTGAAGAATTTGGTCCTCCAGGAGCTGCAAAGATTGATACTGCATTTAAGGCATCTACATCATCAACCGACAAGCAAGATTGGAAAGTTTTATATGCAAAGGAATTGGAAGATATTAGGAAACAAGATGAAGAGCTTGAGAAACTTGAAGCCCTACTTTCTAGAAGGATACTTAAAGTTCTGACAGGAAGTAAGTATGAAGGAAAAGCTCCTTTCAAATGTTTTGCATGTAATAAGATAGGTCATTTTGCATCTAGATGTCCTTAAAGGAATTCAAAATTGGAAGAAAGAGCAAGAAGATATTTTAAGCCTAACCCTGAATATTAGATCAAGCATAAGTACAAGAGAAACAAAAATAAATCATGCTACTATTCTAATGAGGAAGGAGTAACTAATGACTCAGAGGAAGAACCGACAAGAGACTCAACTAGTGGATCTGGCAATGGAAGAGAATGGGTATTTTATGCTATAAAGGAAGATGATCTAGAACTAGTTATGAAAAATGAGGAAAAGGCCTTTGCAACAAAAGTTGAAGACAAATGAATGTGTAATAGACAGTGGATGTTCTCATCATATGACAGGAGACAAACAAAAGTTTCTAACCCTACAAGAATTTGATGGTGGTCAAGTCAGATTTGGTAATAACAAAGGATGTATGATCAAAGGAAATGGAATCATTTCATTAGATGGTAAGAATAACATTGAAAATGTCTATTATGTTGAAGATCTGAAGCATAATCTTTTGAGTGTAGGACAGTTGGTAGACAGAGGATTTCAATTACAACTCAAGGATAGAAAGTGCAAAATCATTAACAAATCAGGATTGGAGATTGCAACTGGTACACAAACAAAAGGTAACATCTTTCATTTGAACTCCGGTGAAAAAACATGTTTGATTGCACATATTGATGAAAGTTGGCTATGGCATAAGAGGTTGTGTCATTTAAATTTTGATTTCATTGTAAATATTGGTTCAACTAAGGCAGTTAGAGATTTACGTAAGATTTTGAAGCCTCATAACCCGGTATGTAAGGAATGTCAAATGGGTAAGCAAATCAGAACTTGTTTTAAGAGCATACCTAATAAATCTAATGATATTCTTGATTTGATTCATACTGACCTATGTGGTCCTACTAATACAAGAATATTTCAAGGAGAGATATTTCATGTTAATAATTGATGACTATTCTAGAATGATGTGGGTTTCTTTTCTAAGGGATAAATCTGAATCCTTTGAGAAATTCAAGATCTTTCAAGCTATGGTTGAGACAGAGACAAGGATGAAAATCAAGTGTCTGAGATCAGATCAAGGTGGCAAATTCAATAGCTATTGTGATAAAAATGGAATTAGGAGACAGTTATCTGCACCCTAGACACCTCAGCAGAATGGTATTGTGGAAAGAAAGAATAAAACCATTTTGGATGCAACCAGAACCATGATGATGGAAGCTAATTTGCCTCATATCTACTAGAGAGAAGTAGTAAGTACATCAATTTATATATTCAACAAAGTTCATATCAAAGGAGATACTAGTAAGATACCTTATGAATTGTGGTTTGGTCATTCCTCTACTCTTAAGTATTTGTGAATATTCAGAAGTAAGTGTTATATCAAAAGAGATGATTCCATTGGAAAGTTTGACCCTAGACGTGATGAAAGAATATTTCTTGGTTATTCAACTAAAAGAAAAGCATATAGATGTTATAACAAAAGATTGCAAAGAATTGTGGAGAGCACTAATGTCAAAGTGGATGAGCAACACAAAGACCAAGCTAAATCTTATGATAGAGAACCAATAGCGGAAATGATCATAACTGATCTAGTAATGCCTGTACCAGAACAAAATACTGAACCATCTACCCGACATCATTAGAAAATTAAACTGTAACTGAAGAGCAACACAGAGAACCTGAAAATCAGAAAACACCAAGGTATGTAAGGCTAAATCATTCTGAAAATCAGATCATTGGAGACAAAAACAAGGGAGTTATGACAAGAAGAAGATTGGAAAATGAAGAGGTATGTTTTATTTCTTATATTGAACCGACATCAGTAATTGAAACTTGTAAAGATGAATGTTAAATGAAAGCTATGGAAGATGAATTAGATCAGATAAAAAAGAACAATACTTGGACTTTGGTTCCATGACCCGAAAATAAGAATGTCATTGGAACTAAATGGGTTTTTAGAAACAAACCGAATGAGGATGGACAAGTTGTAAGAAGAAAGGCTAGATTGTCTACAAAGGATATTCTCAGAAGGAAGGAATTGATTATGGTGAAACTTTTGCACCGGTAGCTAGAATTGAAGCTGTTAGACTATTTCTTGCTTATGCAGCCTATAAGAACTACAAGGTCTATCAAATGGATGTTAAGTGTGCATTTTTTAATAGAGAACTTGAAGAGGAAGTCTTTATTGAGAAATGTGATGTATTTTTACTGATAGGTGATAAAATATGGTTTGCAGATTAAGGAAAGCCCTATATGGATTAAAACAGGCTTCTAGAGCTTGGTATGCAAGGTTGGATAACTATCTTTTGAAGCTTGATTTTATAAAAGGTAATACTGACAATAACCTATATTATAAGATCACTAATGATGATAATCTAATTATTGAAGTATTTGTTGATGATATCATTTTTGGAGGTGAAGAAAAATTATGCATGGAATTCTCTTATAATATGAAGAATGAATTTGAAATGTCTATGACTGGAGAAATAAGATTTTTTCTAGGTTTGCAGATTACTCATACTGACAAAGGCATCTTTATCTATCAAACTAAGTATCTAAGGGAATTATTGAAGAAATTTGGTATGGAAAATTCCAAACCGGTTAGTACTCCTATGGTTACAAGTGAAAAATTGTCAATTAAAGATGTATCCCCTCCAGTAAATCCTACAAGATATAAATCCATGATTGGTGGTTTGTTATATTTAACTCAGACTAGACTGAATATAATGAATGTAGTTAGTATTATATCAAGATTTCAAATTAATCCAATAGAAAATCATGAAAGTGCAATAAAAAGGATATTTCGGTATTTGCAAGGAACAACCGAATATGGTTTATGGTACCCTAAAGATGACGACTTTAGTTTATGTGCATATACAGATGCAGATTGGGAAGGTGACATTGATGATCATAAGAGAACATCCGGTGGAGCATTCTTTCTTGGGAAAAAGTTACTTTCATGGATCAACAAGAAGCAGTCATGCATTTCTTTATCTACTGCTGAAGCTGAATATGTTCCAGCAACAACTAATTGAACTCAAGTTCTATGGATGAAGCATATGTTGAAGGATATACAAGTGAGTTGTAATGATCTTGTTGTTATTCATTGTGATAACTTTGCAACTATTGACATATCAAAGAATTTGGTATTTCATTCCAAGACTAAGCACATATCAATCAAGTATAACTTTTTGAAGGAAAAGGTGGAAGCAAAAGAAGTCAGATTGGTTTATGTGAACACTAAAGAACAGATAGCAGACATATTCACTAAACCTTTGTCTTGGGAGTCATTTGAGCATTTGAGAGAGAGATTGGGGGTTTCTACCCCTCCGATAGAGACTTAAATGATGTAGATGTGCATCAGTCTGGTATGCATTATCAGAGCTATCTTTTTCTCCGGATTGATGAATTAATGCTACTACTAAGGGGGAGTAGTCAGCCTTGAGATTTAGAGTTTTCATATTTTGTTTGATATCTATGTCATATCTTTGGCATTGATGTCAAAGGGGGAGGAATATATGTGTGAAAAACCTATGCTATCTATTTTTCAGATTGATTGCACTCCTTAGGGGGAGTTTGGTGGTGATTTTGGTGGTATTTGGTCTTTTGATTCAGATTTGTTTCAGAGCTTCATTGCTATATCATTTTATGGGAGATTGTTGGTTGTCTTCCACAGGGGGAGACTTGTTTGGCATTTCTTAGCACTTGGATTTTTTTCACATCTAGTGTTGCCATCAATGCCAAAGGGGGAGATTGTTGGCAATATGAAGGAATTGATTATGTGTTGCATTGATGTTTTCTCATTGATGTCAACACTAGTTGTTATGGTTGTTTTCTGACTTTCGGTAGAAGGATTGGATTGGGAAGATTATCACTTGATTGTTACTGGTATGATCTAAATGATGGAATAAGTTTGTATGAATGGTTCATATGATTCTGAAGTATGCTTTAGTCAGTTGGTATTGACTTGATGATTGCATGCTATCTTATGTTCTAGTAAGCCTGCTTTGTAGGTTTGGTAAGGGTTTCACCGATGAAGCTTTATTGAAGATCTTTGATATAATACATAAGTGGCATTGGTGCAGCTTCTAGAAAGGATTCAGGATGGTGATTGTGATTGTGTTCATACCTCGACTGATTGGTGTCATTTCTTTGGCGTGTGTCGATCTAATTTAGGTCTGGTGCTATCTAGATTATGGACTGGTTTCATGAAATGTGTTGGTGGATCCTTCTGATGTGCTTTTGGGATGTTTTATTGATTGGATGATGTTTGTTTGGCCTTAGGCCAACATGTTTTATGATTTTATTTCAAGATTATGTAATGGATCTATTGAATTATCATTTGGGTGGCCGACCTAATTGTTTAGGTCCAAGGTTTGTATAAATATATGTAAGATCTCATTATAGATCATAGGCAAGGAGCGAATAATGTAATAATCTTTTGTGCAGAGGATTTGGTCGATTATAGGTGATCGAGTTGGGTTTATGTAAGAGGTTTTAGACCTTCGGTATTGATCTTAACTGGAACTGTAATATGGCATATTTGATGTTATCATAGGCAGTTCTTCTTTCCGGATTGTTGTCCAAATATTTTGAGGTGGTTAACCTCTTTTGTAGTCAGTGAGACTCCATTGTGATGAGCAGTGCGCTCTAGTTAGTGTGCCTTCCAGCATGTGCAGGCCCCTATTGTAGTCATATACTTTCTACAGAAGTATCATCTGATTGTGGGTAGGGTTTCCCACCATGGTTTTTCCCTTTACTGGGTTTTCCACATACAAAACATGGTGTTATGTGTTATGGCTGCATGGTATTGATTCTCTAGTTTTCAATTTTGCATTAATGCTTTATCAGTTATTCTAGTAAAAGGTTTTAAGTGATTTAATTCACATAATATGTTGACAACTGATTCACCCCCACTCTTAGTTGTCCACTGGTTATCCTAACAATGTAATGGTTGCACTTGAAATTGAGTCACCAAAGATGGGAAGATGCATACATAGAAAGATATGAGTGCCACATGACAAGTAACAAAAGGTAAGAAATAAAAAGTGTTAGACAAAATTAATAATAAATCACATGAGAGAGTATGAAAAAATAAAATAATCAAAACATGCACTTGAGGTTGAGCAAGATAGAGGCACTCTAAATTTTGTGTATCAATATCCAAAGTAATATCAAGAGGAATGAAATTATATCTAAATTTTGGAGTTAACAAGACAAAAATAATTCTCAATATCATGTCATCCCCAAAATTAATAGATATATACTTTATGCAAAATAGAAACATTGCATAGGATTATGTAGTCATTGACAACATGCAAATAGCACAAACATGAGAAAATAAAGAAAGTATGCAAGAGAAAAGGGTAATTTATCAATATATAAATTGAAACGATTTGATGACATATCAAGGTGTACCTAACCAAGAGAGAAATCAATAATATTATCTAAAGGTAATAGTGTGCTTAAAGTGAATGTATAATATAAGGGAGGCACGTCAATAATAGATTGAAACATAATCTCATTAGAAGTCAGAAGTGGTTCAATTATTAGAGGAATGAAATTAGGATAGTTTTATTGAAACATAATCTCATTAGAAGTCAGAAGTGGTTCAATTATTAGAGGAATGAAATTAGGATAGTTTTATTGAAACATAATCTCATTAGAAGTCAGAAGTGGTTCAATTATTAGATGAATGAAATTAGGATAGCTTTCAAAAACTATAATGATCTCCACAAGGTTATAAAAGGAATCTATACGAGAAGTAAATATGGTTTAATCCATATTTAAATGTATTAGCATTGGTGTAAAATGTATTAATTTTGAGTATTTAATGCATATTTGAAAATAGAATCTCCAACTTAATTCATGTACATTTAAAAATAGAATTTTATATAAAATTTCAATTTTTTTAGGTAAATGACTAATGAGAATGATCACCTCTCCAGACAGGAGTCACCTTACTCTTCATCAATCTTAGCAAACTGGATGAGATCATAGTTGATATATCTACTTACTCTCAAAATGAAGGGCAAAATAATCTTTCAACAAGGACTGATTTGATAAAAGATAAATCTAGACTAGAGTATCACTTAACTGCCAAAGATAGAGATTTACATAGTCAGACTATGCTTCTCAATGGAGAAATTTTGGATGTAACTCCCAAGGGAGACATACCACCTTTAGAACCAATAGAGGTAAATCCAGAAACACCCATTTCAATAGCTCCTTTATCTATTGTATTTGTATCTCTTCCTTATGTCCAACTTGTAGCATGTATTAGGTAGTAGGTACAAAATGTATATAAATAAAAAATAATACTCAAAGTTGGTGTTATTTTTTAAGAATCAATATTATTTGAATTGATATTTTATTCATTGTATGTATTATTTTGGAATTTCAATAAGATTAATAATATTTTAATACACCTAATTGATGTCTTGTTTTATAGATATGTTCTTCAAGAAATACTATAAAAAAGGGGTATACATTTAGATTGCCATTTGATAGTAACCTATAAAGTGGGAGTTTTTATTGTTGATTTATTTATAAATTTCATTTTTACATGACAAAAGGTAATGTCTATTGATATAAATTATGAAATCAACTTTACCACAAAATTTTGAGTTGTAACCAATAATTTTTTTACAATAATGTATCCACACATTTTATATGATAAGCTTTTAGATATGATAAAAATTTGTGAAGCATCAAAGGATATGATAATTTTTCATTTGATATTTCTATAGTAATTAATTTTGTTTCATATGAGGTCTTTTAGAGTTAGCTTACATTCTATATTCCTTTTTTGTTGTGTATAATTCTATAGTTTAAGATTTTATTGAAAACCAATATCATTATCCTATCTTATCTTATTTATATTCAAGATTTTCACTTCTAATTTTTACTCAATCAATACCAACAAAAATAATAATGGAGAAAAAGGAAACAAAAAGTTAGACAAAGATCCAAGAGACGTAACAATTAAGAGATGAATAAAAATGACCAAAGAAAATAAAATAGAATTTTGAGATTTGGAATAAAAAATATCATAAGGTTCAAAAGCCTAGGTTTGGTTAATACACTACCACCTTTTAATAAAGAGAGAATATCATTATTAAGATATCTAGTGGATATCCCTCACTTGATAAAAATATTGGAGTAGTTTTATCATCCTTTGGAGGCAAACAAAGAAAATTTTGTATAGATAGTAGGGGCCTAGGCCCCAACTAATGACTGACCATTGTGACAAATCTCATTGTCATGCATCTCTAGCCAAGATTTTATTGCTAAATATTGGAAGAGGGAATGAAAAATTGATTGAAGGTCCTATGTTATTCTTCAAAGGTAAAGATAAAATAAAAATGGATAAAATATTTTTAGTTATTTTTCTTTGATCTAGAATACAAATTAAAGCACAATGAAACAATTTTAAACCCCTTTCATTATTTTAAATTAAAGAAGAGAATATTTTACTCATAGAAATAAAATAAGAAGAGGATTAACAAGGGTGTCATTTCTTTAAATGTTCATATCATTTGGTTTTTGGTTGTAAATTGTAAAATTGCACAATCTTCTCCAATTCTCTACTCAACATCTCTATGTTGGGACATTATCACACATGACTTAAACCTTGTTGGGAAAATTTGTCTACATGGTTTTGATAGTGTCCTTTGGCTACAATTATATTTTTTATGGATTTGGTTTTGTCCCCTACAACTCTACTTACTTATAAAATAGAATGCATATCTTGACTAGATTGTGTCATAGGCACCTTTCAGGGCATCTCCTTGGATAGTTTAAATATTTTTTTTTTATTGAATTAAGATTAAGCCCAATAAAGTTAAAAAGAATATTATAACAGTAAAACATTGGGAAGTGTAGAGTTTTTTTGAAGTGCATATGTGCAATTCTAACTACAATAATGTATTCTACTATATAGTATTGTGTTCAAACCTAGATATGCTCCATGCTTTCATATTATTTTAAGCTAAATATGGTTATTATCATTGTGCTAATAATTATGATAATACATTGATTTAATAGATATTTTTTCATGAGTTATTATCACTCTTTGGGTGTGGGAAATGATGGATATCCTTACTAGAGTTTAAAAGGCAACATCAAAATGAGAAAAATAGCTTTTAAACATTGTGGATGTTGGATCCCAATTTCATAGGTCTCATTAAATTCAAACTTGGCTAAGATTTGATCTCTTTTGTGCATTTTCCTTATTCATCCATCAAGATTATATACATATAATGGAATCCTCCACTTTGTCCTTTTTTGCCTATCAATTAGTGTATTTTTCTCATTTATCCGTAGTGAAGTTATTTTGGGGGCATTCCTATGGTCAATTTTTTTTATATGTTTAGTGGTGATGTGTCATTCTTCCTAAGAATGTTCTTGGACCTTCTATTGAACTTGTACACTTCAATACTAGATCTTGGAGTTCCAATTTTCCCCAAAACCTTGACCCACACTCCTCATATTAATTCTTCTTCCTTCGTTCCCTTGGGTGTAGACCATCAATGGGAATTTCACTCACATCCTCAATTCCCCATTCCTATTCTAATTTTGAGCTTGCAAATCGACCTTAGACTTTGGCACCAATTCCCTTGGTGTCAAGACCACCTAGTGATCTAACTCTTATGGCTTCCCATTTCATATAGCCTATCATAACACAATCCTAACTCTCCTTTTTAGTTCCTCACTAGGACTCAAACCTATGAGGGAACGTTTTGGACCTTAGCAGGAAGTCCCCTATGCTAAGTTCATCCCACACCCTCATCCCTAATTCTATCCCATTTTTTGTTACCATTTCTCATGTAATTCCCTTTCCTTTGTTGTTTGTAGAAGTGTTGATCTTGTCTTTAATTTGGCTATGTATCTAGGGATACATAGGTTGTGGTCATATTTTGCTTCTAAGTGATTATTATATAATTTATTTCTATGTGTATATGGCGCCTTTATGACTTATGGTGTGTATAGACCACCAACATGTTTTAGATGGTGCTCCTCACCATGTCGATCATGGTGTTATTGTATTAAGATACATTCTTGCTATTGTGCCAAGTTCCTTGTGAGGACTTGATATATTCTTTTGTGATGATATTTCATGTGATGTATATGAGATGGTATTATGCTTGCTTTTACTATTCTTAAATTTAATTATAAATATATAGATCAACACATTATAGGTATAAATTTAAATTCAATCAAAAAATGAGTTGCATTGCTAAATTTTTTGGTGAATTGCTTTAGGTTACCATGGTATAGATCTATGTTATAGTTTTTAAAATTTTTAATTGGTTAAATTATTCTATTGCATTTAAGTGTGTTGTATACCAACCAATAAATCCACGTGTAAATTTCCATTTAAACGAATTTGACATCAAACACTTTGGTCTGGGTGAAACTGGCATCCAAACCCTTGGCCTAGATAAATTAAAACATTCAATTTTAGGTGCAACTTACCCCAATTTATCACTCAATTCTATGTGTGACCAATCAAATGAATAAGTCAGGAACAAATCTATAAGTGAATCTGACCTAAGGGAGAAGTCATCCAAGACAAAAGGCTTTGCCAAATTTTAACAAACTAGCACTTGCTTTGGAAGGAGGTACAATGGTCACACTAATAGAAAAATATTTGTAAGTTAATATGTTAGAGATCAAAATTTTCTTTGTGCATAGAAGATACATTATTTATATTTTATTTTTTGTAAATAAAGATATTAAAAGTATGATGCATTAGATTGTTATATTTTTGTGTATAGAATATTATTTTTATTATTTACTTTTATTTTGTAGATTACATTAATAATGATGACAAAAATATGTTTTAAGGTGAAATTTAAAATATGCTTATACGTATGTTAATTTATAATCAATTGAAAAAATATTGTAAAATGACTTTAATTTTGTTTAGAATAGAAAATTAGTGATATGTATCTAGTTTTGGACAAGGTTAGGTGGGAAAGGCTTGACATGAACACCACCTTCCAAATGGCTCTCTCAAAATAGTATAAACTTTTCTTATGTTTTGAAGCACAAAGGAACATCAATGGACCAATTTTGATATAAGTTATAGTTTTGAGATCTATCTATTATTGTCTTTCAATGCATTGATAACATATTGTGCTTCAGAAGTCTATCAAACAACTTGATTAGATGGTAAATTTGAGTTGCATGTAATGTGATCAATAAATATTAAGGCTCATAAATGTGGTATTTTGTGAAATATTATATTTAAACAAGTGTAGTGCAATATAAAATCATGTCAATATTAAATTAATTTTATAACCACCTAAAAGTTGATCCAACTTGAGACACCTCATTACCTTTGAACCTTGAATGATTACTAATTTGTGCAAATACTTTTATATTACCCTTTAATATACACTCCTATAATTCTCTTTGTTATTTTATAGATGCAATTCCAAAACATTTCACAAATTCTTGATGTTGGAAGGAAATATACTACTTAAAAAGTTCCTATCAAGCCTTATCACCTCTAATGATTCTAAAAATTTTAGTACTAGTGTACAACAATCCAAAATCAATAATCCTTTTCCCCTATCGACTAGAAAAGATGAAAGGATTCTATATAAACTAGTTCCATTTTATTTGCAACATCTGCAACTTATTTTCTAAACAATTTATTTAATAATATATTGATAATTTGAATTAAAAATAATAGTGATGACACAATTAAAATTTACCTTAGATTCAATATCCTCTACAATAATCAAGCTTTAAATTTAATAGGAATATAGTTTCTTTCATCTTGTAACTACTCAAATACCCTTTTCTTTGGGTATATAAATATTCAAGTGATAAAATATCATAAATTTCTATGAATAGACTTCTAAAAAATTCATCATAAAAAATAAAAAATAAAAATTGTATAATATAATTTTAGATCTTCATTGAACTTTGATAGACATACAAATGTGATGGTATTTGATATAACATTTGACATGCATTAGTTGTAGTTGTATCTCCTCCATTAATATAAGAATCTCAACTGAGAGATGTCTTTATTGACTTGATAATTCCTATACCAAATCTTTCCACCGACTTCTATATTGATATGGAATCATGTGATAATTCATTGACAATGTCTATATTTCTTAAAAACTCATTAGGTTGTACTCTACAACCTCATGATCAACTATACATTTTCTAACAAATTTTTGCTATATGATTACAAATCATTTTAACATCTTTGATTCCATCATTGAAAACTTCACAAGACTCAATTTCATTTCTACTCAAATATTATGAAATCTCCTCATTATCTGATTACTTGCATTTACTAACATTGATTACTATTGGAGAAGAAGATCTAGATTGTTTTGAAGAAATAGACTAGTATTGTTTTAATTTTCCCCTTAAATATTAGTTTGGTGGCTAAAGTTGAGGTTGTAGATGTAGGTCATGTGGAATTACACTTTTGTTTAAAGGTTCATTTAATTCAAATGTGATTATTTTATGGCTCTCCATAATTGGTTAATACTTAAACTTGTAATTAGTGGTTGCATGAAAGGGATGAGATCTTGAGTGTAATGAAGTGCAATGTATAGAGCTCTTAATATCCCTCTTTATTCATTTATCTATCTAGCTTGATTTGATAACATTTTAATTTTGGATTTTAGCCAAAGAGAACTCAGATAGAGAAAAGTGGCTTTACACATTACTTTTGGACTGCATTTGTCTTCTTTTAATTTGTCTTCTTTTAATTGAAGTTCAAAGTTTACCTTAAGTCCATCAATTTTTCTTTCTTTTGGGGTACTTTATAGAATAGATTCCATATCTTGTTAGGCTTCCATATTTAGCATTTTGCCAATCATAATAGTTACAAATAAATATAATGGAACCTGTAAGTTACATAATATGATGATCATTGATTCACAATAAATAAAATTAAACACATAAATTATTAGCTAAATTATTGGAAAATTATAATTTATACATTAAATTTTATTGTCATCATTATCATTGTGTTATGAGTTCTCCTACAGTTTCTATTTCCCAATAACTAGCAATGAATCGTTATAAATTTTATTTACAAAATAGAATTTTTATTCAAAATATTAAAATCATTAAAAACATTAATAACTTTTATTTAAAATAAATAAAGTTTGTTTCTTTTAAAGAAAAATGCACGGGGAAGGGCATTTGCGGGTCCCACACCCTTGTGGCCCCTGCACATGTAGGTCCGCAGGAGTGAGGGGTGTGAGCCCTCCTACTCCCCTGCGGCCATTGCACAAGCAGTGACTGTAGGGAGAGGGGTGGAGATTTTATCGTCCCTCACTTCCCGCCAACCTTTTTCAAACCTTTTGAAATTAAAAGAAAAAAAAACCTTTTTGGTTATATAAGTATATATATTTTTTATTTATTATTTACATATAAAATTTTTCTTTTAAATTTAATATCATTTTAAATAAAATTATATATATATATATATATATATATTTCTTTTTTTTCTTTTTTCTTAAAAGAATTTAGAAAAATAATGAGATTAAATAAAGAGGAGGGTTTCTAAAAGGAGAAGTGGAATTGGTTAATATTCTCATTCATTTGTACATTTTATTTTAAAAGGAAACTTACTAATTTGTTGATCTAAGAAAAAAAAAAAGTAAGATATACACATATATGCATACATGCACACATATTCCCTCTATCAAAATCTGAAAACAAAGAAGGGTATATGAAAGTATATTTTCTTTATCAAATTCTGAAAACCATGAAGGGAATTTATTTTGAAGAGTTATGAGAAATGCAAATCCTATATTATTTAACCCTCCCATTTTTTGATTTGAAACAAAATATCAAAATCTTTCTCTTTTAAACTACATTAAAAAAAAATTCATAAAAGAAAACAACATGCATACAAATAAAAATCCCCCCCTTCTTTTCTCTTTTTTTGAAAGAAAAACATGCAAGTAAATCAGAAAGAGGGAACCTAAATATGCAAGATGAACCAAAATCTTGTTGTAGAATTGCCCCCCTATTTTCCGAGCTATCCTCCTTCAATCCTCGTCTTGTAGCCTGGTAAGATCTTCTCCAAAACCTCTAAATTCCTATCTCATGCAATGCAATATATCTACAAACTTTATCTTGCAACTAACATGATTTGAAACTCATTTCTTAAGAATTCAAAGACTATTTTATCACATAAACCATGAACTCCCTTTTTCAAAAATCTAGTATTCAATATATAGAAAAAGAGAGTCATTTACCACTACAAAAGAAATAATTATTTTAGAGATTCCTTTCCTAGAATAATTCCATGCAAAAGTTATTATTGCCATATTCTATGACATGTCATAGTGGGGGTTACATGCATCCAAAATTTGAATTTAAAATTCATTTCTAGAATCTTCTCATTTCTCCTACACCATGTGCTCAATTAATATGTTGAGAAAATAAGTAATTTTCAAATAAATTTATGACCTCATGTGTGTGTCACCTCTATTTAAAATAATTTCAACCATATCAATTTACCATTTTTATTATTAATAAAATCAATAATAACTTTTATAAGAATAATAATACTTATAGCAAGTTTTGTCAAAGTCTAGAAAGAGGGTTATGACATCCTTCCTCCCTTAAATTGTGCATCATCCCGATGCACTTATTTAATATATAACGATAAAAAGAGTTTGTAGTTCTTGATAAGTCTAAAACAAAAAAGGAAATGATTGTTGCATCTCATTAGTGTCTTCCCATGTATCATTATTTTCATCATATTGATTCCATTGTACTTTGCATTGATCAACCTCTTTGTTGTGCAATTGGTACTGGTGCCTCTCCAAGACTCTGAATGGCTCTATCATTATTCCCCCCGTTTCCTGGACCTGTAAGGCATCCCAATTCAAAATGTGTTTTTTATTAGGTACATATTTCTTAAGAAGTGTCACATGGAAAACATCATGGATTTGGCTCAACTGGAGAGGTAAGGCCAACCGGTACACAACTGGATTAATCTTTTCCAAGATTTAAAAAGGTACAACATATCAAGGTGCTAGCTTAGTCTTTTTCCCAAACCTTATGGGAATTTTGTGTGGTCTGACTCTTAGGAAGACTCTTTCTCCCACCTCAAACTCCCTTGGTGTCATGTTCTTGTCTGCATAACTTTTATGTCTATCTGAAGCTTCCTTCAACCTTTTCCTTATTTCCTTAGTTTTCTTTTCCATTTCTTTCAACATATCTGGACCAATTATTACTCTATTCTCAATATTGTCCCAACTCAAAGGTGTTCAACATGGTCTACCATACAACACTTCAAAAGGTGTCATTCCTAAAGATGTTTGAAATGTGTTGTTGTAAAAAAACTATACTAGTGGTAGGTACTCTTCCCATTTCTTCAGTTGGTCCATACAGTACATGCGAAGTAGGTCTTCTACAATTTGATTTGTCATTTCTATTTGGTCATCCATTTCAAAATGGTATGTAGTACTAAAGTTTAATTGTGTCCCAAAAGCTGATTGAAGAGTTGTCCAAAACATTGAAGTGAATCTAGCATCTCTATCTGGTATGATTTTCTCTGGCATTCCATGTAACTTAAATATTTATTTAACAAAGTACCTTGCCAAAGTAGGCACATCATTAGTCAAGTTCCCTGGTATAAAGTGTGCCACCTTTGTGAGTTTATATATTACCACCATTATTATATCATTCTTAGAAGGTGACATGGGAAGTCCATTAACAAAGTCTATTCTAATAACTTGTCATTTGTGATGAGGTATATCATGTAAGTATAATAGTCCAGCTGGATGTCTATGTTCTGCTTTTACCCTTTGACATTCCAAAAATTTAGCCACATATTGAACTATGTCATTCTTCATCCCTTGCCAAAAGTATAGCTTCTTTAGATCTGCAAAAAGTTTATTAACCCCTGGATGTCCTGAATAAGTAGTGTTATGGGCCTCAGATAAGACTACCTTCCTTTAAGTCCCCTAAATTTGGAACATAGATTCTGTTATTATATATTATCAATCCTTCTTCATTTAGCATGTACCCTTCAACCTTAGGATATATTGGATCATATTCTAAAGTTAATTTGACTTGCTCATACCATGGATCGTGTTCTTGCTCATCCGTTACTTGCTTCTTAAAAGTGGTTTTGAACATTGCTATGGTTAACAAGTGCCTCCTCCTACTCATAGCATCTACCACCCTATTTTCCTTCCCCTTAATATATTCTATTTCAAAGTCATATTCACTTAGACATTCTAACCACCTTATTTGTCTATAGTTTAAGTGGGGTTGAATAAAAATGTACTTAATTCCTTGATTATCTGATTTTAACTCAAAGAGATTCCCAAGTAAGAAGTGTCTCCATTTTTGTAGGGCATGCACAATAGTTTCTAACTCCAAATCATGGGGTACATAATTTACTTCATGATTCTTCAATTTTCTAGATTCACAAGCCACTACTTCTTAATCTTGAATAAGTACTCCACCCAATCCTTCAATAGAAGCATCTATTACAACTATGAAGTACCCATTTGGATCTAGAACCCTTAAGATAGGTACTGTAGTTAATTTTTCCTTTAAAATCTGAAATGCTTTATTACTCTTCTCTTTCCACACAAATGTTTTACCTTTCCTTTGTAATGATGTGATAGGGTTTTCTATCTTGTAGAATCCTTCCACAAATTTCCTATAGTACCCCGCTAGTCCCATAAAGCTTCTTACCTCTAAAACATTTTTAGGGATCGACAATTCTACTATTGCCTTTATCTTATCTGGATTGACCGCTCTTCCTTCCTTTGATATGATATGCCCAAGATAGTGAATCTTTTCTTCAAAGAAGGCACATTTTGATCATTTTCCATAATACTTATGTTCCCTTAACCTTTGTGAGACCAATTGTAGGTGCACTAAATGTTCTTCATTATTTCTAGAGTAAATCAAGATGTCATCCAAAAATACCAAGATAAATTTATCCAAGTAGATATGAAGCACACAATTCATTAGGTTCATAAAAGCAGATGGAGAATTGGTTACACCGAAAGGTACTACCGTGAATTCATAATGCCCATATCTAGTCCTAAAGGTTGTCTTCAAAATGTCTTCTTCCTTAATTCTGAGTTGATGATATCCTGATCAAAGGTCTATCTTTGAAAACACTATTACTCCTTTCATTTGATCAAAAATATCCTCTATTCAAGGTAAGGGGTACCTATTCTTTATTGTGACCTTGTTCAACATCCTATAGTCAATGCATAGCCCTAAGATCCCATCCCTCTTTTTAACAAACACTATTGGTTCTCCCAATGTGGATAAAATTGGCCTTTTTATCCCCTTATCTAAGAGTTCTTCCAATTGCATTTTGAGTTCTTGTAATTCAGTTGTGTTCATTCGATAAGGTGCCCTTGATACTAGTTCAACTCCTGGTAAAATATCGATATAAAAATCAAACTTCCTTTTAGGGGGTAAGCCTGGTAATTCCTCTAGAAATACATCCTTGAATTCTTGTAATAAGGGGGTATTTTAAAAATTTGAAGTATTTTCCTCTTCTTTTTCATCAAATCCAACCATATAGTTAGGGCCTCTTTTCTCCTTTCCTTCTTTAATTACATGGCTGATATGGTTTCTATGTTAATAGGTTTAAACTTTCCTTGTATTTTGACCCTTCTTCCCCCATCATCCAAACACTCAACCACTTTGTTGTAGCAATCCACACAATCTTGGTGATTTGTTAGCCAAATCATCCCAATAATTACGTCATATAATCATAGGGGTACCACATAAAGATCTACCCTTGTTTCAAATTTGGGAAATTGTACCCTTTCTCTTGGTAAGCACTTGGTTACTTCCCTAGTTTCCTTATCCCCATACTGGATTGTCCATGATGATTCCATTTGTTTAACTCTCAATGCTAATTTTCTTACTAATTCTTGTGAAATAAAACATTCAAATGATCCAGTGTCAATGAGAATTGAAATTGGTTGTTCAAATAGTGTACCTATAGCTTCCATGGGAACATTCTAAAATCTTGTCCTTTGATTCCTAATTGTTGTATGAATCTTTTGTTGGGGTCTCTGTTGTAGTTGGTTGGCCCTGATTTGACCTTGCATTCTTGAAAATTCTCTAGAAAAATGGTTCCCTCCACACATAAAACATCCACCTGGTGGTCCCCACTTTACTTGATTCCTAGGATAATAATTCCTTACTTCATTGAATCTTGGTGGATAAGTTATCCTATTGCACTAGTCATTTCTGTTACAATTGCCCTTGTTATTATTGTTTCCATCCCTCTAATATTGATTAGGAGGTGTCCTCCTTTCAGATGAATTATTCCTTTGATTCTTGTTGAAGTTTGTGTTTCCCTTGAATTCCTACATCCTCTTCAATCAATGATTCCCAATAAAAAATTTCCTTGCTACTTCAAGGGTTTGCATCTTTCTTTCATACTTTAAAGACTTCTCAAGTACTCATTCATTATTTCAAGTCCATGCATGTCAACTTCTGTCCCTATGTTGGTATTCAGCCCCAAAATGAACTTCCTGGCTTGACCTTTCTCATCCTTTTGATACATAGGTACGTACTTTAACAATTTAGAAAACATCCCAATATTGTTGAGCTGTCAAGGTCCCTTGTTGAAGATTATGGAATTTTGTCACCTTCTCATCAAAGAACAATTGTGGCAACCACCTTTTACAAAAAAAATGGTGAACAAATTGGTCCCATGTGATTGTACACTTGTTATACCCATTTTGTTACTTATTGTTAGTCCACCAACTAGCTGCTTCCCTGGTGAGTTGATAGGAACCCCATAAGGCCTTGGTCATTTCACTAAAGTCCCTTAGTTCAAAGTATTTTTCCATTTCATTCAACCAATCTTTAGATTCTTCACCAATTTTCTTTCCATCAAACTTAGGTGGGTTAATTTTCTTCAAATCCTTAGCTAGCCCCAACATATTATTTTCCTTCCTATTATCTATCTCATTCCCTCGATTGTTGCCAAGGTTCCCATTTTTAGTTTCGATCATATTTTCAATTTCATTCTAACTTGCCCTAAGGTCCTGCATTGATTGCTCCGAGGAGTTGATCTAATCCCTTTGCCAGTTAACAAGTTGATTATAGATTCAATCCCTATTTCATTATTCCCTTGGTCTTGTTGATTTTCATCATTGCTAGGTTTCTTTTGCCTCCTAGTAGTGGTGGTACGTCTTCCTCTTCCCCTTTCCATCTAGGTTTTCCTAAAATTTGAATTTTTTAGTTAATGCTTAGTTTAAGATATACAATTTATCTCTAATACTTTAAATACTACTTACAAGATACTCCTTTAGATTGTATAAGTTGAAGTGATCTCAAGGGATAGACTTGGACCTTCACTCCGATACCATGTGTAATGACCCACTTGGCTTGACCCAATAATTTTGAATAAATTTATTTATTTTTTAAATGTGATTGATTCAATCGCATACTCATGTACATCTATCCAAATGGGATAGGCATCCATCCAACTAAGATAGGCATCTAGCCATACAAGTTAGGCATCTATCCAATTCATGATAGGCATCTATTCATAAGAATAAGAAATGCTCTGTCTAGAGACTTTAGACTCATCGGGACCATCTGGGTCCTGAGTCACTCTCTAAAGACTACACTCCCTTTCTAGGAGTGTACCAATTTTTCAATCCTTAGGAGTAAATGAAATTAATTATATAACAAGCCTGAGTTCTGCTTCGAAACTTGGCTCAAAGCCTCGAAAAGTCAAGCGAATCCATATGGGATTCCTTCCGAGTATGCATTGAAATTCTTTTAATATTCAATTAATGTTATCTATACCCTTTGATTGAAAGACTAAGGAGCTCTAAAACCAACTACTCACCCTTAACCAAAATCCCAATCCCCATCCCCAAATGCTTGAGTACTAGGGCCAACTTTGTCCCTAGACTGCCTACATTACCCATTTCAACAACAAATCAAGGCGTAAAATATGTAGTTCTGGTTTCTAACTATAGTTTAATGTAAATATTTTGGTGGGTACACAACCCTTTCTAGGGTTAATGTCTCAGACAATTTCTCTATGGTTTCTACCCATGATGGTAGCTCTATAGAGAAAAGGCTCAAGGTGGCCTTCTGCTTGTGGCCTAAAACAACTAAGTCAAATTTCCTAATATATTCATCATCCTTGACCCATTATCATCTACCAAAATTCATAAAAACAAATCCAAAAAAAAAACATCAAACACATCCAAACCCTATTGCGGTTTTCTAAGGTTTAACTGAGCGGATGTTGGTTCATTTAAAAATTTATCCTTTTTTAGATTATTGATCCAAGGGGGATTACTCGCCCCTTAGATTTTAACTTCCAAATGACCCTTATTTCTCCCTGGCGATTTATAGGGATGATGTCATAGGCGTTGTTGTTGCAACTTTACTAGGCGTTAAGTACAATAGTTCAACATGATGACATTACCTGTAAGTGTGACCCAGAGGCACTATAGATACCAAATGTTGCTAAGGTTTTTGGTTTCAACTCCTCTTCTTTACTTGTCTAACTAATAAACTAATAATCTATGAAACTTAAATAGCATTATACTATAACAACTATGAAAATGAAATTATTGCATGTAAGGAATAATTGTATCGATTTTATAAATCAAGATATAAATTTCACATAATTGAAAGGAACAATTGTGGACAAAAATATATGAATTAACTATTTGGGAATTAATATTATTTCTTGAAAAGGAAAGACTAATAATCTAGCTTGATGAAATGTAACTTGTATGACAAACAAACAATTATTCAACTTCTTTAAATAAGGAAAATTTTAACTAAACATTAAATCATCTTCCTTGTAACTTTTAATACTCAAAGTATACAAAAGAGGTATTTTAATGTTGAATAATTAAGGAGACTTGAATATCTTGAAGTGATACTTAATGAAAATGAACCACTACTTTGGGGTATGTTCATTTATTTTAACTTGTGCATAAGCTTGTAATTATCATTTCCCCTTTTCTTTTGTTTCCCTAAATCAAACTAATTTTATTTTATAGGGAGATCTAACTATTGTTTCAACATCCTAAAATAGTTAATTAAAGGTAAAGGATCACTTAATGTTTAATTATCCATTTGAAACCATAAGTATTCAAATAATCATTTTGCCCATCGAGATGTAATCTATTTTAATTCCCAAAGGGATTCATTTTCCATCATGAAAAGATAAATAAACTCTTTTTTAGCAATTATTTGTTTGAAAAGATAGTCTAAATCTGCAAATTAAATTCCCATTTGATAATCTCCAAAAAAAAAAAAAGGACTTTTAAGTAATCATTAACAAATCAATTTATTACACCCCCTAAAATCTTTTTAATTTTGAATGCATTAATCTTTTTTTTTAATGAAAATATTTTTAAAAAAATTCAAACTTAAATTAAAATTTATTCTTATAACAATATAAATTAATGATTAAAATAGATGTTTAATTATTAACAATATAACTTAATATTTAACATTTTTTAATCAATTTTAATATAAATTTTATTTATTTAAATAACTCAAATTATAAATTTAATTTATAAAATATATTTTTTATTAAAAATATTAAAAGAATTAAAAAAATTAATAACTTTTGTTTAAAATAAAGAAAGTTTTTTTCTTTAAAAAAAAAAAAAGCACGGGGAAGGGGGTTTGTGGGCCACTATGCATGCAGGTCGACATGAGTGGGGTGTGTGGGTCATCCCACTCCCCTGCGACCACTGCACAGGTAGTGACCACAGGGAGTAGGTGGGGAGATTTTATCGCCCCTCACTTCCCACCAACCTTTTTCAAACCTTTTGAAATTAAAAAAAAAAAAAAATCTTTTTGGTTATATATATTTATTATTTATTATTTATATTTAAAATTTTGTTTTTTAAATTTAATATATATATAGTTTTCTCTCTTCTCTCTCTCTCTCTTTTTCTAATAATTTTATTATATTTGGTACTAATAATTTGAATGAATACATTATATAAGTATGTACACACACACACACACACACACACACACACACACACACATTCTTTTTTCTTAAAAGAATTTAGAAAAATAATGAGATTAATAAAGAGGAGCGTTTGTAAAAGGCGATGTGGAATTAGTTAATATTCTCATTCATTTGTACATTTTATTTTAAAAGGAAAGTTACTAATTTATTGATCTAAGAAAAAAAAAAAAGATATACACATCTATTCATACATGCACACATATTCCCTCTATCAAAATCTGAAAACAAAGAAGGGTATATGCAAGTATATTTCCTTTATCAAATTCTGAAAACCATGAAAGAGATATCTTTTGAAGAGGTATGAGAAATGCAAATCCTATATTATTTAACTCTCCCATTTTCTGATTTGAAACAAAATATCAAAATCTTTCTCTTTTAAACTACATAAAAATATATAGATGAAAGAATAGATGGGTGTAGAGTGACAAGGAGAGTGGCGAGCGGGAATCCCAAATTTCAAATCTGGGAATGGCGGATTTCCTGGGGAAGGCAGCTTTTATAGGGTCAAAACTAGCAATCAGGCAAGCGGACAGGCGTCCCAAGGTATAGAAGAGGACAAGGTTACAGTCAAATCAATGGAGGACAAAGATTCCAAAACTGGGGATCCACATGATAGAGGTAAAGGAAAAAAATGGTCTTTGCTTTTTGGAGTGAAGCCGCTGGCTAAATCAGGGGCTTCTGGAAGTTACAAACATATCTGATCCAGTTTCAGGGTTTGTTGCTATTTTTGTTCCGGACAAATTGGTAGATCTTACTATCGTTGGTTTAACCATGACATTAGTTGGTTGATTTGCTGGCTTTAGGCCTAACATTGATGTTGTTAGGAATTTTATAAGGAGGAAATGGGTTCTAAAAGGTCAAGTGGATGTGGCAGCGCTGCCAAGGGGGTTTTTTTCCTTTGCCTTTAACTCTGAAGAAGATATGAATAAGGCTCTATGTGAAGGTCCATGGATGTTCGGCAAGTCAACTTTGTCTCTTCAGAAATGGGCCCCTAACCTTTCCCTTGATGAATCCTTCTTTGTATCGGCGCCTGTGTGGACGCGCCTCCCGAGTCTCCCACTGGAATTATGGAATGAGGAAGTCTTTAAGGGTATTGTGAATTATTTTGGAGAACTTCTTTCGATTGACCCAATGATGACAACTAAATCAAGGTTAGTCTTTGCTTGCATCTGTGTAAAATTTAATCAAATGATGGATATGCCCCAATCTATTGAGATTATTTCTAAATTAGGGAAATGGACCCAAGCTATTGAATATGAATCGCTCTCATTTGCCTATTTCCATTGCAAAAAATTGGGTCATTGGGCAAAATCCTGTCCGCTTAAGAAGAGTAAGGAAAGCAAGACCGATAGCAATGTGAAGTATAAAAATAAATGGCAAACAATAGAGAAAAAAGGAGACCCATCAGTAGAGTGTGATCCAGAAAAAGAAGAAATGAAGCCAGAAAATGAGGTGAAGAAGGGTGAGAACAGTAATAATGAAAAACATGATTGTGTCTACTCTAATAATCAAATAGAGAGCACTAAAGAAGGGGAGCAAGGAAGAGAGTTAAACAACAAAAATGATCCAGAGGACTAGGAAGAGGAAAGTCCCAATGATGTTGTGCCTGCTTCTTCTATCTCAAAATCAATTGAGGAAAACTTCAATGAAGCTCAGGAGTTTAACCCTTCTGATATTGAGCCTTTGTTGCTTCTAACCAATGGAAGCCCAAAGCCTCTCTAATGTAAAACCCCATCACATAGTGTGGAAATGGATATCCTGGAAGGAAATCTTAGGATTCTTGGTATGAAAGAGAGAAAATTGAATAAGGGGGAACCCAATGGAGGCATCTCAACTAGAAGCAAGAATAAGAAAAAGGCAGATGTTGGAAGCCAAAACAAAAAGCAGGGGAGACCATCTCTAAAACATCAGAGGGAACAGGAAAGCTGGAAGAACCGTGTTGATGGAACACAGTGTCCCATCAAGTCAGCCCTATCTCCGGTTAAAGTATGAAGATAATCTCCAGGAATATCAGAGGGTTGAATGCCCCTCATAAGCATGATGTGTTACGAAACATCATAAGAGATCATAAATCGGATGTGGTCCTTGTCCAGGAAACCAAGATGTGTAAGGATAAAGTGGAAAAGATTAGAATTTTTAAAAATAATGGAGTTATAGGATCTAGCTCGGAGGGAGCTTCTGGAGGAACTGCGATTTTTTGGAACCAAAAAACCATTAAAGGTAAGGAAATCATTTCTTCTTTTAATAGGAACTCTGTGCAGCTTGAGCATATCAAGGATAACTTTGTCTAGGTGTTAACCAATGTCTATGCACCTAATACAAAAACTAGGAGAGCAAAATATTGCAGAAGTCTTGCTGAAGACAGACTTAATTTTGCTGATCAAAGTTGGATAATAATGGGATATTTCAATACTCCGCTAAAAGAGGAAGAGAAGATGGGAGGTCTCCCCTTACAGCTTGATGGTAAACAAGATCTTATGGATTTCATTAATGATTAAGCTCTTATGGATGTGGATCTTCAAGGGATTAACTATACTTGAACTAATAGAAGAACCGGAGTTGGCCTGATTCAAGTTAAGTTAGATAGAACCTTAATTTCTCCTGAGTGGTTAGCTAAGTATAGTTGTTCTCTTGCATCTGTTATCAAAATTGGTTCTGATCATTATCCTATCTCTTTTACTATGAATTCCTTTTCGGCTAAGAGAAACTTCCCCTTTAGATTTGAAAAAGTGTGGTTATCCCATCCTTCCTTGGAAGCTTGTGTTGCTGATTGGTGGAATTCTGAGGTTGAGGGTACAACTCTCTTTAGAATAGCTAAAAAGATCAATATTATAAAGGCTAAAATTAAAATCTGGAACAAAGAGATTTTTGGGGATATCTTCAAGAGTAAAATTCAAATTAAATCAAAAATAAAAGATGTTCAAGATAGAATCCAAGAGAATGGGATGTCTGAAAAATTGAGATCTGTGGAAAATGGTCTGTTGTCTAAATACCACACCATTGTTTCTAATGAAGAGATGTTATGGAGACAAAGATCTAGAGCCTTGTACTTGAAGGAAGGTGATAAAAATACCCGGTTTTTTCACTTAACTGCCTTTAAGCATAGGGCGACTAATAGGATATCTAGGTTATCCTATAATAAAGGGATTTTAACGGAGGATAATGATATTAGAAAGGAAGCTCTGGAGTATTCTGGCACCCTTCTGGGAGAAGTGGATAACCTGGATGCCAGTAATCAAAACATCTTGTTGCAAGCTATTCCTTCTACCTTTACTGTGGAAGACAATAATTATTTGTCCCGTATTCCCTCTAATCAAGAAATCAAAAAGGTGGTGTTTTCCTTTCAAGGAGATAAGTCTCTTGGACTGAATGGTTTTCCAGTGTTCTTCTTCCATTTTTTTTTGGCATATTGTGGAGACTAACATTTGTAAAGGTGTCAAAGAATTCTTTGGTTCTAGAAGGCTTTTAAAAGAACTTAATGCTACCTTCATTGTCCTAATTCTGAAGATCCCAGGAGCTGATTCTCTAAATAAGTTTAGACCTATTAGTCTCTGTAACTCTGTTTACAAGATTTTATCCAAGGTTCTTACTTCCAGACTGCTGGATATTCTTCCAAGAATTATCTGTCCAGTAGAATGGTTTTGTCCATGGTAGACAGATTTAGGACTCCATTATATCTGTTCATGAAAATATCCATTCTCTAAATGCGGCTAATAATCAGGGTTTCTTTCTGAAGTTAGATATGGCTAAAGCTTATGATAGAGTGAATTGGCAGTTTCTATTAAGGATTATGAAAGCGTTTGGTTTTGGAGAAAAAGTTATCCAGCTTTGCTCTCAACTGATGGAAACTTCCTCTTTTGCTATTATTGTCAATGGATCCCCATCAAGTTTCTTCAAAAGTTAAAGAGGTCTTAGATAGGGGGACCCCATTTCCCCTATCTTGTTTACTATTTTAGCTGAAATCCTGGGTAGATTTATTTTTAAAAATGTGGAAGAAGACAATCTCAGAGGACTGAAACCTTCTTCATCCAATTTCACTTGCACTCATGAATAGTTTGTTGATGATTCTATCACAATGGGGGAGGCTAACATTAGGGAAGCTAAAAACATGAAGAATGTGTTGAATATTTATGAATCTACCTCTGGTCAAAAAATTAATTGGGATAAGAGCTCATTGTTCTTCATCAATACCCCTATTCAAAGACAATTAAGGATTGAGAGAATTCTTGGCTGTAAAATAGCCGAGCTTCCCTCTTCTTATCTGGGGCTTCCTCTATGTATTAAGCCTGCGGATAATTTCTAGAATAAGTTGGTGGATAGATTCAACTCAAAATTGGCTGGTTGGAAAGGGGCAGTCCTAAGTCAAGTGGGCAAAGTTACTCTACTCAAAGCCACTCTCCAAAACTTGTCTGTTTATGCTCTCAGTTTGTTCAAAATCCCCAGAAAGTTTGCGGAAGAAATCAAAAGAATCCAAAAAAAGTTTCTTTGGTTGGGGGTGGAAGTCAAAAATAGAATTCCCCTTATTGCCTGGAATAAAATATGTTCTTCTAAGGCCTCAAGGGGGCTGGGCTTAAGGAATATAAGTTCTATGAATAAGGCTTTATTAGCTAAACAAATTTGGAGAATGAAAAGGGACGAAAGAGAATGGAATTTAATCTGAAAAATAAATATCTTCATATGCAACCTTTTGAGGAAGAATTTTTAGATGAATTTTTTATTGTTGAAGGTTCTGCAATATGGAATGCAGTCCAATCGGCTAAAAGTTGGGCCACTGCTAGCCGAATGTGGAATTTGGGGGATGGCAGGAATATAAGATTTTGGGAAGACGGGTGGATCATGGATAAACATTTGGAGGAAATTCCAATCCTTAATGACTGGAAAGATTGGTTCAAAAGCAAGTTTGGGGATTTGGTCAGAGATTACTGGAGAAATGGGAAATGGATTGATTTTAGCCAGCAGTGTCCAGGGCTAAAGTTCCTTTAGATTGTTCTCTCTGCTAAAGTTCCTAGAGATGACAAAGAGGACAGATTGATTTGGAGGGAAACCCCAGATGGGAAATATTCTATGTCCTCAGCTGTGGCTATCCAAAATGAAGTTGTGGAAGAAACTCCTATTTGGGCTAAAGTCTGGAACAAGAAGTTAGTTCCTAAGGTTAATATCTTTTTTTGGATTTTCATCCAAAACAAGGTTTTAACTTTGGACAACCTTCAAAAGAGGTTTTGTTTTTCCTAATAGGTGTTCTCTTTTTTGCAGGGAAGAAGAGACTGCTTGCCATATTCTCAATCAGTGTACATTCAGTCAAGAAATCTAGAAAATCATTTTAATCAGGTGGAAGTTGCGCTGGGTTTTTCCAAATTCCCTAGGGGAATCTTGGTAGCAATGACATTTCCCTAATTCCAATCCAAATATTGTGGAGACTTGGAAACTTACTTTCTCAAATGTTATCTAGAATATATGGAAAGAGGCAACAATAGGATTTTTAGAGATAAAAGTGTCATCCCTGAAGTGGTGGTGGATAAAATTTACAGAAGCATATTTGAATGCATCTATGGTACTGATAATGGACCAACTGCTAAAGATGACTTCAATGATAGGTGGAACCTCTCTACTACCACACCTAGTAAGGAGAAGGGCAGAGAAGGTCTAGTCTGGTGTTTTCCTCCTCAGGGATGGATTAAGGCTAACTTTGATGGGGACTTTAAGGGGAATCCGGGTAAAGCTAGTTATGGGGGCTTTGTCAGGAATTTTGCTGGAAGTTTCCTAGTGGCGGTGGCTAGTCCTTTGGGGAGTCAAACTAGTCATTTTGTTGAACCCTCAACTGCGCTAAATACTCTAATTATAGCTAAGAACCTTAATCATGATAAATTATGGCTTGAGGGAGATTCACTTAATATTATTAAGTGTTAGAAGGGGGAGTCCGAGCCATCATGGTCAATTGAAAACATTATTTTGAAAGATAGGGAAATCATCGCTAGTTTTAAAGAAATAATTATTCAACATGCCTTTAGAGAGAAAAATATGGTGGCAGACTATCTGGCGAACCTAGGAGTTATTTCCGATTCTCAAATAATTTGGCATGGGGTGTTAGGATTCCCACAAATACTGAGAGGGGGGGTGAATCAGTATATAACCGGTGAATTGAATTTTTTAACTTAAAACATGTAGAACATATTATAACAGTGTACCGGTATGCAAGAAATAATGCAATAAATAGAATTAAAAGCAACCACATGAAAAATACACCATAACACAATGTTTTAATGAGGAAACCTGATGTGGGAAAAACCTCAGTGGGATTTGTGACCCACAATATTCACTTACTGGCCAATAAGAGAATATTACTACTACAAGAGAGGCATGCACATGCAGGAAGGCCAACTACCTAGAGCTCACTGCTCAATGGGAAGTCTCACTGACTTACAATGATGGATTATACAAATCCAGTATCTTGTACTACTTCAGAATAGCATCTATAATGCCAGATCCAGTATCGGTTTCTGCTCTACTTCTTACATAAACCCTTAACCTATAATTCGCATAATAGGTCTGCCTTAATTTGCCTAAATACAATCTTCTTCCTTCCTTACAAATGTTCTATAATGATCTCTCTTATATAAGAGTCATTTTACAACTTGCCAAGTCAGCTTACAAAGATTTTACAATAATATAACAAAATATAATATAACAAAAATCCTATCGGCCTCTATGTCGTTATGCTTCCTTTCTCTGCCGGTGCCAGTGGTCTGAGTGTCAATGTAGAGTCTGATCTTGCTAGTGCCGATGTAATGCCTTGCCGGTGCCATAGGATTGTAAGGTTGCCATCAATGACAAAACCTTCAATCACCTACAATGTCTCATTGGAGTGTGCATATGCCAACAATCTCCCCCTTTGGCATTGATGGCAACACTCATGAGAAAATTCAAAAGTGTATCCAAAACTTGTAATCCAAAAATGTTTCCAAAAATATGTTGCCAAAAATGTAAGAGCTCCCCCTGAGCAGATAAGTCTTTTGCAGATTATTTTCAAATACTACTCCTCCTCAAAACTAGTTACCTTTTTCTCAAAAACTGATAATGTATCAGGTGAATTAACAAAATTGCCAACAAGTTTATTGATTTCATCCTGTACCTTCCTCATTTTCTTATCTATGTCTACTGTCAAAAAGTTTCTCTTGCAAGTATCTTTGTACAGAGTTTTAAATTCCTTCAGTAAGTTACATAGTTCCGGTAGAAGTGTGTCAAATTCCCTAGTACACTTCTTTATCTGATCTTCAAAGAATTTTTGCTTTTCAATTTCTAATTTATCCTTTAATGCCTCTTCCTTTATTTTCTCAACAGACACTGTGTTCTCAGTGATGTATTTACACAAAGTGTCAAGTTGGCTTAAAGAATCCTTATTGTCTATGTTACAGTTAGGAGCTATTATCTTTAAAATTGGGATTGTGTCATCTATAGCTTTATAAGCTTGTGAGCTACAATCTGTTATCCTTTTGATGGAGTCCAAAAGTACTTTATTTACATTTGTTGATTTGTAACCTGTTAAGGAGGAACCAACATTCTGAATTCTGTCGGTGGAGGAAGTAACCAAGCTTGTAGTGACCTCTGGTAGGTCAGTCTGTGTTTCCATTTCTTTAAGCAATGGTTTTTTATCTTCTCTTGTTGCCGATGGCACTGTTTCCATGTGAATTTGTTCCTGTTCCAGAGCCTGTTGCTCTGCTTGTCTCTCTGTTTGTTGCTCTGTGTTATCAAATTCAACTTTTCTTTCAGTATTGTCAATGATGTCAGTTGCCGGTGGCTCACTAGTCATATATGTCTTGTCAGTTGTATCTTTGTCTATCATAATGTTGACCTTTTGTGTATCAACATCAACTGTGTATAGTACCTCAGGATTAGGATTTGTATCCTCTATGTCCATACTCTCATCTACCAGTTGATCTTCAGTAGTTGTTACCGGTGATGTAATTGGAGGCGGTGGGATTAAATTGTCTTTTAATTTGATGCTCGAAGGTCCACCAACCTTTCCTTTTCCTTTGTCTCTCTCCTTTTGGTATACCTTTATTGGTTTGGGGTTCATGTACTCTTCCTATTTTTCTTTTTCAACAAGGAATATGTCCCATGCATTTTCTGTTTCCTCTAATACTTCATTCACTCTTCCAACCATGAATGCAATATGTCAGTGTGCAGTAGAGAATACTGACCGGTTGGCTTCTGCAATTAAGTCATCTATCTCCTTAGGTGAGTTTACTGGATAAACAACAAGTAACTTTTCACTTTTGATTTTCTTATCAAGCTCTATAACAACTTGTCTTCTTGCTTCTAGTCTTTTGAATAATTCATCACGTAGTTCATCTATCACTTCCATTAAGAACTTCTTATAGATGTCCAGGTGTAAAATAACACTATTTTCAACTTGTTCTTTTTCATCTGTTGATAGTGTATCATAGACCTTTCCTATGTTCTTGAGTTTCCCTTCCTCTGTGATTTCATTTAACAATTTGTCAAGAGGAGCCATGTTTTGTTTAGTCTTCTTCTTCTTTGGTGTCAACTTTTTCTTTGGTGTTGTCTTTCTAACTGGAGACCTCACTGCCTGTTGTTTTTGTCTAGTCCTTCTAAGCGAGGGCATGGATGCCAGTGAAGGATCCCTTTTCCTTACAAATCTTTTGAAATTTGCAGGCATGTCACTCTCTGAAGAAGTAGCTACCGGTGATAGGTGAGTCTCAGGCTGTAGAGTTCCTAACTCATCCTCAGTGACATCGGCTTGTTTCAATACATCTTCTTTAATAGCCTTAGCCTATCTAGAACCTCTTCTCACAACAACTTCAACCTTTTTCACTCTCTTCTTAGATTGAATTTGACTTTCTATGGTCTCAACACTACCAAATACTTCTTCCTTTGGTTCATTTGGTGCTTCCAGAAGTGTTTTAGCATAAGTCTCAATTATATGATCATCAGTCTCATAGCCCATCTCTGTTACCCAAATTGTTCTTGGGATGACTGCTTCCATCCAAATCTCATCCTTTTTTATCACAAAACATATTTCATCCTTGTATTTGTTGACAATCTTATGTGATAGTCTGATTCTTTTGTTCATCCTAACTTTAGTGCTTGAAAATAGTCATGAATATTATTTTCTTTGTTTTCACCCATGTTGTTGAATAGGTCTGTTAACTGTTTTCCTACCGGTATATCAAATCCAAGGTTCTTATTGCCTATACTAGGAACCTGTTTGGTTATGTGTAGCATCAAGCATACAAGTAGATTACCAAATCTAAAAGTTCCTTTCTTATCCTTATTGATTTTGCCTAAGTTATCAATCAACTCATCTTTTAACCATTCACATACATCAATTTTTACATTGTCTTTAACCATGTCATAAGCACTCTTAATGCATAAACTGGAAACTGAGTTAAGTCTGTTTGCATGAGTTGCTTTGTATCCTAAAATCATGCTAACAAATCTCACATTTATATCGGTCACATCATTAACCCTCAGAGACCTTCTGTCTGATGTTGCACCAATTAAGTTCATTACTAGGTCATTGGAGACCTTCTTAGTCTTGTTTGGTCTGTTACCGGTGGAAGGTAACCCTGTTATTGCTTTCACAGCTTCCTTTGTAATTTTGTGAACTGAATCAAGCCAAAAGAATGAACCATGTACCCTACTTAAAACTATCCTAATCACTTCCTTGGGAAATTCAGGAATGCAGAGGATTTCAGTGAATCCTAGGGTTTCAACAACTTTATGTTCAGGTTTTACATTTCTGGAGTCATCACATATAACTGTCTTATACATGTTTTTAATTTCTTCATCTCCTAATTCCTCTATGTTGCAATGAATATATATTCTGGGATCTTCTGCAAAAACAACTCCTTTTGGAATTTGGGAAAAAACACCTACATTGTCATCTTTCTTAGCTATCTCGGGAACTAGCTGAAATACGGGTGTAGGGCATTTTATAACCTCGACTACTGTAGGGTTTGCTATGAATTCAGGTGTAGAGGAGGATTCCATGAAGATAAATACCTTTTTCTGCCTTTAGATGGATTGATTGCCAAAGTGCTTTGCCTCTTTGCTTGAAATGCCTTAGCTCTACAAATTTCGCGCTCTTCAAATGTTTGAAATCTCGGTGAAATGAAATGGAGCCAAAACCACAAATTTATAATGTTTATTTGCCATCTACCACATTTAATGTATGTCGGTTAAGTAGCCACTTAACATTGTCTGCCGGTATAGAAGTAATTTCCAGCTTCTCACCATTAACCGAGGGAATTATAGCATATGTCTCATTGATTGCCAAACCCTCAAGAAAGTTTTCTTCAATTTGATGAAGAGATTCTTGCTGGTGGAGTACTACTCTATCCTGTCAGTGAAGCACTACTCTGTCCTATCGGTGAAGTGTTGATAGGTTCTACCGGTGGAGGAGTATTCCCAACAATATTTAGGTCTGACTTTCTAATCCATTGTTTTGAGAATTCTTGCTTAACCTTTTCAACTTTTTCTTTACCTTTCAAACTAGAACTTTTGTTGTCTGTCGGTGATCCTTTACTTCTACAGAATTTTGCAATATGCCCAATCTTGTTACATGCATAGCAAGTCACATTATTCTTCTGAATAGCTTTCCCATGACCCATGCCGATATGTGTTCTACATTGATTAGATAGGTGTCCAAATCTTCCACAAAAATAATATCTCACAGTCATTCTGCAATTCTCAAAGTTGTGACCAACTTTGTTGCATTTTGACCATTGACCGGTGGGTGTGTTGATATTCTGATAATTTCTAGATCTACATTCATTTGCTCTGTGACGATACTTATTACAGTTAAAGCATTTTCCATTTAATTTATAAGCATTAGGTTGTCTTACTGGTTTTCTATGATCCTGTGTATTTACAGTACTGGAGCTTTCACCAACTTCAAAGCCAATTCTAGAAGTGTCACCTTTAGGTTTTTGATTCTTTAGCAAATTACCAAGTTCTTCTGAGCTTTTCTTGAATTTCTCTTTATGTTGATTTGCAGTATCTAGTTCTCTTTCTAAGATTTCTTTCTGCCTCATCAGTTCATTGGAGTCATTTTGAGTGTGCATCAGATCTGTCTTCAACAAATCATTTTCATAACTAAGTCTTGTGTTTTCATTTGTAGCATCACTTAGTCTTCTGATCAAATCTTCTTCATTCTTCTTTCTATCTTCAATTTCTTTACAAAATCTCATAGTCATATCCTGCATCTCATTCTTTGTTGTCACGTTCTCTTGTTTTAGCTTATTTATCATATCATCAAGAATTTCTTTTTCATCATTCTTATTTTGCATCTTTTCACAAAGTTCTCTTCTCTTGTTTCTTGAAATAGTAAGATTTTCTTGAAGTGCCTGAATGATATCCCAAGCTGCCTTTAGATCATCTTCTAGTTTGATATTTTTTCAGTTTTTCTGCATCATAGTCTGAAAGAGTTGCTTCTAGTTGCTTCATCAGATTTTCCATCTCTATCGGTGTCAAGATCTTCCTCAAGTTGTTAGGCTTCTGAAAATAGAGGACCAAGCTCGGATACCAATTGTTAGGATTCCCACAGATACTGAGAGGGGGGGTGAATCAGTATCTAACTGGTGAATTGAATTTCTTAACTTAAAACATGTAGAACATATTATAACAGTGTACCGGTATGCAAGAAATAATGCAATAAACAGAATTAAAAGAAACCACATGAAAAATACACCATAACACAATGTTTTAACGAGGAAACTTGGTGTGGGAAAAACCTCAGTGGGATTTGTGACCCACAATATTCACTTACTAGCCAATAAGAGAATATTACTACTACAAGAAGGGCCTACACATGCAGGAAGGCCAACTGCCTAGAGCTCACTACTCAATGGGAAGTCTCACTGACTTACAATGATGGATTATACAAATCCAGTACCTTGTACTACTTCAAAATAGCATCTATAATGCCAGATCTAGTACCGGTTTTTGCTCTTCTTCTTACATAAACCCTTAACCTATAATTCGCATAATAGGTCTGCCTTAATTCACCTAAATACAATCTTCTTCCTTCCTTACAAATGTTCTATAATGATCTCTCTTATATAAGAGTCATTTTACAACTTGCCAAGTCGGCTTACAAAGACTTTACAATAATATAACAAAATATAATATAACAAAAATCTTGTCAGCCTCTGTGCTGGTATGCTTCCTTTCTTTGCCGGTGCCGGTGGTCTGAGTGTCGGTGTAGAGTCTGATCTTGCTAGTGCTGGTGTAATGCCTTGTCAGTGCCATAGGATTGTAAGGTTGCCATCAATGACAAAACCTTCAATCACCTACAATGTCTCATTGGAGTGTGCATATGCCAACATGGGGAAGATATTAATATGAATATTAAAGAGCTCCTTAGAAAGGACAGATTTATGGGGAGAGAAGGATTGCATAATCATGATAGGTTATGTGAGTAATTTATGGTTTGATAGAAAGGTAATGATTACCTGGCAAAGTGGTAGAATCCCAATCAAATTTAATATTACTTCGCACACTTTGTGGGTCATCCTTTTCAAAATTTTGAGTAACTACGGGAAGAAAGTGTTGAGTTTGCAGAAGAACAGAGTTGAAAGTCTGAATTCGAATATGGGAGGAGACTTAAGGAGGGAGGAACCAGATAACACGTCAAGATGGAAGGCCATGCTGAAAGTGTGGGCGAAGCTAGAAAAAGGGTCCCTCACAAGCTTTATGGAGAAGCTAGTTGATTACGACAAAGGTAGGGTTAATCTTGTTGTTTCCAAAATTTCTGAAAATTGGTGTAATGGGTCCTTTAAAATCTATGAGGTAAAGTTCAAATTGGATGCAGGACTCATTGCGATTGTGACTGGTATTCCCCACTCAAGGCTCAATTTTTTTAGAGATCTTAAAGTTTCCAATAACGCAGTTAATCTGTTCCTGCGTAAGGAAAAAGAGAGGGCTAAAATTGGCAAAGCCACAAGGGGTTACTATGAAGCCTCCAACATCAAGAAAATTTGGGGTTGGGTTTTGAATGCCATAATGGAATACATAACTATTGAGGGCCACTTTTCCATGGCCCACACTTATCACTTTATTCTATTAAACCATTTCAAACATGACAAAAGGGTATCCCTACCTACTATCTCTTCAGGTCCCTTTCAAGGTCTCTCAATAAACACAGTAAGAATCCCTCGAATCTGGTACTCCATTGTGGGATTTTGCCGCTCATTTATGAGCACTGTAAAACCCTTTCCATGTTGGAAAACAAGAGGTTATCTGCTTCTCCAGGGAAAGGTAAGAGAAAGCTGGAGGGAGGGGAATCTAGCAAGGAGAAGGCGACCTCTAGCAAAAAAAGTAAGTGCCTCTAGGATGGAAGCCCATGAAGAAAAGAATGATACAGAGGAAAATAGAAAAGATGGCAGTGAAATGGATACGAATGAATTTGAGGGTGACAACAGCTGGAAAGATGAGGATGTGGGTGCAGAGGATGAAGAAGGTGAGAATGAGTCCGACAATGATAGCCCAATCCACAGTGCTAGCCTTGGCAATGACAACAGCCAACCAATGGTGGATGTGGAAGACAAGGATAATGAGGAAAAAGATGTGAATTCTGAGAGGGAGAAGAACAAGGAACTAGAGAAGGATATGACTAAGGATAGTTTAAGTGAGGATAAGGAAAGTGTTGGTAAAGGGTTATTCTTGGATAACCTTAAAAAACTCACTGAGGCTAGATTGGATTATGACAGATGGACATATGAACTTTTGAAGAACCTGGAAAAAAATGAGAAACAAAAGGATGAGAAAAGGAAGGATTATGATAGGGATCAGATAAAATGGAAGCAAGATATGGAGGAGAAGGTTAAATCATTGGAAGAATGGAATGTGGCGATGAAAAATGTACTGGGCATTATCCCGAATATCCTATCTATTGTCACTAAAAACCTTGAGGATATTGCTAAGGTCCTCGATAATTCCATCTCTCCTAAATTGGTGGTGGACCTTGACATGGATGAAGATACTATCGAGATTGGTAGTGGTGAAGCTACTCTAGGTGGAGCTGCAAAGAGGATGAGGGCAAGTGTCAAGAAAGTTGTGGCTACTTCTGCCAAGGATATCCCTAATCTTAGGGAAAATATCAAAGACCTGTATGGGATTAGCAATACCCTAGCTAATGCCCTGAAAAATATTAATTAGTTTCTTCTTTCGATTCTAGTTGGTTTTTGCTGGTTTTTGGGGGCTTTAGCCGGTTTTCTCTGGTTTTTGTTGGCTTTTCATTGGTTTGTTCCTTTTGGTTTCTTAATGCTTTTATCTTTTAAGATCCTATTGTAAAGGGTTTCGGGGCCCCTTCAAAACCTATTTTTACCTTAATCAAAAACTACATAAAAATAAATGTCCATAAAAGAAAACAACATGCATACAAATAACCCCCCTCCCCCCTCCCCCCCTTCTTTTCTCTTTTTTTGAAAGAAAAATATAAAAGGAAGTAAATCAAAAAGAGAGAACCTAAATCTGTAAGATGAACTAAAATCTTGTTGTAGAATTGCCCCCCTGCTTTCCTAGTTATCCTCCTTCAATCCTCATCTTGTAGCCTAGTAAGATCTTCTCCAAAACCTTTAAAATCCTATCTCATACAATGCAATATGTCTACAAAATAAAACATGAACTCCTTTTTTTTCAAAAATCTAGTATTCAATATATAGAAAAAGATAGCAATTTCCCACTACAAAAGAAATAATTGTTTCAGAGATTCCTCTCCTAGAATAATTCCATGCAAAAATTATTATTGTTATATTCTATGATGTCATAGTGGGGGTTACATGCATCCAAAATTTGAATTTGAAATCCATTTCTAGAATCTTCTCATTTCTCCTACACCATGTGCTCAATTAATATGTTGAGAAATTAAGTAATTTCCAAATAAATTTATGACATCATGTGTGTGTCACCTCTATTTCAATTCTTTTATTTAAAATAATTTCAACCATATAAATTTACCATTTCTATTACTCATAAAATTAATAATAACATTAATAAGAATAATAATACTTATAACAAGTTTTGTCAAGATCTAGAAAGAGGGTTATGACAGGTTGTGACATTTGTTGAGCAAGGTTTGCTTGAAGCACCTGTTCATGACTCTTTTGTTGTTTCTTAGAAAACTCTTCTAACTTCTCACCCATCTCATGCTCAAAATCTTCTTTATCAACCTCTTCTTGTTATTTCTTTTGATCCCCCTCTGATTATTTAAGGAGCAATTCCTGGTCCTGCGGAGTGAGCACCATTTGTTCATCTTGCTCATCCGGTTCATTCACTTCCATGGTCTCAATTTGAACTTCATGTGTTTGTATTTGGGTCAACTCTGTTGTTTGGTCCTTAGGTTTCTCGACCAATTTTTGAGTAACTTGTTTATGTTGAGAGGCTAAAGGTGCTTGCCTTTGCATAAGAATGTCTCTCCTTTTACTGGCCAACATAGAGATTGACTCATCATCTTCATCTAAATCAGACTCCACATTGTGAATCGTAACTTTCTCATGAGATGGAATGGAGATTGATGTTAGTGTTTGAGTAAGAGTAATTTTTTGATCAGCTTCCAATACTTCTGATGTTCCTTCCTTTAGAGAAATACCAATTGTCGATACAATAGGCGTGATTGAGGCTTGTGGTACTACTTGCAACCTGGTTGCTATTCCATGCTCAACAATGGTTTTAAGGAGTTGAGAGTCCTTCATATTTGCATCGAGTTGTTTCATCAACTCCTCCTTTTCAACGATAGGTGCAGTAAGCTCTGAATCCATTGGAGTATTATTTCTTGATTCAAATCACGTCCTCCTCACATACTCCCTAGTGGTCTTTGACTGAGGGTTACCTATAGCTTTCCTTTTCTTCTTTTCCTTGGATGAACTAGGATGAATCCTAAGACTCAACCATTGTCTCATCCTTTTGATCACCTTCTCGCTAACAATATCAATATCTGCCTTTTCTTGCTCAGACCACCCGATCAATGAGAGAGATCTCTTGTCTATCATGGTTTCATCATAGATTGGATCGAGTAACTCCATATCATCCCTAAGTTCATTAGGAATATTTGTCTCTACCTTGAAGCTCCTAATTTGGGGAACTATCAACCTAAAGAATCCCCTTTTTCTTGCTTCAAATATATCCTGCATCCCTACCTAGAAATCCTCCAAGGCTGGTAGAAGACCTAAGTATGATACTGACATCATCTGTTTAAGTTTGTCAAATGGGTCAAACCTTTCTCAAGCATAATCAAACTCTTTCAGATTGAGATCTTGTAATTCATGAACAACTTCTTTGGCTACTTGTATATTTGGGCATGTGTAATACTCAAGAGCAATGGGAAAGGTCACCCTGGTTTTATGTTTGAGAGTCAAAAGAGATAGAAGCCCCATGATCTACCTTGCATATTCCAAAATGATGATATAGTTGCTGCAGTATTGAGGAAGGAGGAGGGGTTTTCCTATGAATCCACTTACCTGAATATAAGTTGAGCGTTGATTCTAGATGAACCATGTTCCCCATTCTTGTATCATTTCCATGGCTTCAGAAGAGATCCAATATCCAACATCACCTATTAGTTTGCAGATTACCACATAGATGAAAGCATCGTTGATCCTTTTGAAATGAAATTTTGTTTGTTGGATAAGTAACTGAGTATAATACTCCCATTATCTCTTTTTCCCAAGTGCCTCCCCAAGTCAGCCACTAGTGTTTAACCCAGGGTAGATGTCGCTCCTAGCCACCACCCAGATTACATAAGAAGTCATGAATAACTTCTTTGTCTCTAATACATTACACATCTATTCATGAATATTATCTAACACTTATTCCTTCCCTATCAGAATAGTGTGAATGTAGTGGAACATCCACAAGTGATAATGTCTGTAATCCTTCTTGTCGAAGTCTAGGCTAAGCATAATGATTATGTCCATTGGTGCATCTTTGAAGTCCACTCTCAAAATGTCATTGGTAGCCATAAGCCCTCATTTTCTTGGCTCATCAAGCCATGCTTCATTTATTTGGCGTATGTGATATGTGACATTCTTATTGTTAGTCCCAACCGGTGATGAGAGGGAAGGGCTGAATCAACACATTACCGATAATTACTCAATTAAACCTTTTTACTTTAGTTGTTTCTAGCTCAACATTCATCAATGTAAATAACTATTGCAAAAGAATAACCAAGCATTAAAAGATACACAATAACACACAGATTTATCTCGTGGAAACCCAATAGGGAGAAAACCATGGTGTGAGTTGGAACTCACAAAATTTGTACTCTTCTGGAGTAGACCCGATGAAGAGCCATCCCTGTTAGGAGATTACAAAGACACTGGTTAGGTGCCACCCAGTTAAGGGATTTTGATCAAGGTCGGTTAGTGCCTTTACCTTGTTAAAGTTAGTCTGGTTAAACGACTTAGAACATCAATAAAGATGTTACCTGGTTAAGGGATTTATACAATGGGACCTGTTAAAGTCCACCCAGTTAAGAGATTTATGTTTCAGTTATTAGAAAGTAATAGATGGATGATCATATACAAAAAGCTACACATTAGCCTGATCAGATCACAATTAAGTATCACTCTAGGTCTGCATCAGTTGTCCTTGTTCTCCACAACTCTGCCTTCTATCAGTTTGTTGGTACTTGAATTCTACATTGTCAGTCCTCTATCACTCAGCTCTGCAAACTCTAAAACTCCCCCTATGTCCACTTTCACATCGACTTTATTCACCTTGACAACAACCATCTCAAGGATGAGATATGTGTATTTATAGACCCTTTTGTCTATCGCCAACTTTTCCCTCCAAAACATACCTTTCAAAATTTTGTTGTCAGGCCTTAAATTGCACTTCTGAAATCATTCAGGAATATCTATAAATATAGCCGAACATGTCGATAAGTCTGTCGATTGACTGAGAGAAGACTCCTGATTTAGCTAGTTGTAACCAAACGCTACCAATCTGTCGGTTACTGACTCTTATGGTGTACCGATCAAATCTTGTCTAGCTGATTTCTTCCTGTATACCAATTTTCTCTTTGCTTAGCCGGTGGACATCTTCCATGTCGATTTACCCACTACTACCTGATCTCCTTACTTCTTGTTGGTCTTCTCATTTCTTGTCAGTCTACTGCTTGCCAATTTACTTACTGCCTATTGGTCTACTGCTTGTCGATTCACTCACGGCCTGTCGGTTTACTCACTACCTATGGACTGTGAAGACTAAGGAGATGTTGCTAACAATGACAACCATACCATTTACCAGTCATACAAAATTGCATCAGAATTCCAACAATCTCCCCTTTTGGCATTGGTGGCAAATTCTACAAACTATTGTGCCAGTTTCATGGCCCCTATTCCTAACAAGATTCCAAAAGTTCCAAAATTCCCCCTTTTTCCTTCAATGGCAAAGACCATCCAAGAAGATTTGTCAAAATAAAGCAAAAATCTCTTTAAAGTTTTCTTGAGCCACTTTTAAGGAAGATTCCCATGAAGATTGAATTTGTTTCATGGTAGTGAAGTGGCCATGTAATACTGCAATGAAGACCTCCATATCATCAACTATCTTAGATTCAAGTGCATGAATTAGGTGTTCTGCTTCATCAATGTCCAGTTGCATGAAATCAATAATTGGTCCTAAATAGCATTGGAGCTCTAACAAACTAAGACTTCTTTTGTCTTCTTCATCTTTCAACCTTCTGATTTTATGATTGAGCATTTTGAATTTTCTAGAAAAGGTTGATGTGGAACTGCTAAGGGGATCAAACGAGCTTACCAGATCTTGAATCTCCTTTTGAATCTTATTTCTTTTATCGTCTAAGTCTTTGATTAAAATAGGAAATTTCAAATATTTTATCAGTAGTTGACCAACTTGCTGCAGTATGGTCTTAACTTCTTCTGTTCTGGTGGAAAGAGAAAATTTTCCAACTGTTATCTGCTCCATTAGGTTATCTCCTCGCTTTGTTTCATATTGCCTTTCTGCATCCTTCTCCAGATTAGTTGCCTCTGAACTGATTTATTTAACCAGAGTATCTGACTAATCAATAATGGGTGCAGTATCATCAACTGCAATGTTCGGGATGAGATCAGAGAGAATTGTTTTGGCAGAAGTGAGGATTCTTGCCTTCTTTTTCTTCTCTCTCAGTTTTTCTGAGACTTTCATCAACTGTTTGGGGGTCATTTTCTTTATATCAATGACCAAGTCACCTTCTTCTTCCTCCTCTATTTCATCTTCCATTTCTAAAGTCTCAACTCTAAGCTAGTTGTTGTGATGATTCTTACCTTTTTCTTTTCACTTTCATTGTCTAAGTCTAAGTTTCTCTTTTCCGGAGGGGTATCCATCACTAATGTGTTATCCTTTATTTTCTTCTCTTCCTCTTTTCCTTCCTCTGCTTTCTTCTCTTCCTCTTTTCCTTCCTCTACTTTCTTCTCTTCCTCTTTTCCTTCCTCTGATTTCTTTCCTTCCTCTTATTTATTCTCTTTCTCATTTCCTTCCTCTATTCTCTTCTCTTCCTCTGTCTTCTTTTCTTCCTCTTTTCCTTCCTCTATTTTCTTCTCTTCCTCATTTCCTTCCTCTGTTCTCTTCTCTTCCTCTATCTTCTTTTCTTCCTCTTTTCCTTCCTCTATTTTCTTATCTTCCTCATTTCCTTCCTCTATTCTCTTCTCTTCCTCTATCTTCTTTTCTTCTTCTTTTCCTTGTTGAGAGAGATTAGGATTTGGTGACAATAAGTTAATGTGAGGTGTATCCTCATAAGGAATGTATTCAACTAACACTTCATCTTGACCGGAAAGCTTAGTTTTATTAGCTTCCTTCACCGGTGAAGTATGAACCAGTTGTTCGATACCCTTTGTCAGATTGGGGATGTCTGACACAACATTTCCTATTATGTCCTCAACTGAGAAAGTATCAAAATCTTCAGTGGAGTCTTTTTCCTTGGCTTTTCCTTTGACAAGGACAGTTGCACCTTTGTCTTGTTTTGTTTCTTTTTCAATTTCTTCTTCAGTTTTCTTTTGCTGGTTCATAATTTCCTTCCACAAGGCAACACCTTCAACATGTACTCCTCCTACTTCTCCTACTACCACTCTCCTAGTTCTATTCCTTATTTTGAAATGTCAAATGCATGCTTCAGCCACCAGTGAAGCTTGTTCAGGGTCTAATCATGTTGCACTTTCATGAGTGATTTTATTCTAAGTTCCTTTTCAGTAGCGAGAGTTGTCTTCCATCTTCCTTCAGTGTGATCTAGCAGGTCTGATGGGATAATCCCATATAATTCACTAGGAGTCCTACAAAAATTGTACAAGTTCCAAATCAGGGCTTCCTCAATTTTCCTTTTGTCTTCTTCATTACTGATGGAATATCTCCTTCCAACACTTCTCAAACCTCCAAACTCTTTGATCCCATGCACCAACTCATCAATTGTTGGAGCTTTGTTCCTTTCACTTCTACTAACCTCCTTTATTTCCACATCTGATACAGTGTCACCTTCTTTCTTATCCTCTTTAAGCTTTGGATCACTCTTCCTCTTTCTGGTGTAAGTTACTCCTACCAGTCTATCTTTGCTTGGTGAAGATACCAGAGTGCCTAGATTCTTTTCCTTTGTGTATGTTGTCAGTTTAGTTGTTGCAGTCTCCTTTGATTTTATTTTTGTCACTTTCTTCTTTCCACCAGTCAGTTTTTCATCTTTGGTAGGTGTGACCCCTATTTGCTCACTCACACTGGTGTAGGTAGTGGCACCAGATGCTTCACTTCCATATTTCTTTTCAAGGGTATCAATCATTTTATTTACTTTTATTTTAATGATAGGTACCTGAAGTTATTGTTTTATTTTAGAGCTTGCCTTCTCATATGTTCCAAACCTCTTTGCCTTCAAGTCTACCGGTTTAGATAGAAGCATATTGATATGAATTTTAACTAGATGTGCTGCAACCTCATACCCCATAGGTGAAACCCAAAAAGTCATGGGTTCAACTGCTTGGATAATACATCAAACCGTATCTACAAGAAAACAAATGTTGTTCTTGTATTTCTACACTATTCCAGTTGGAATTCTTTCCCTCTTGTGCATTTTAATTTTGAATTCCTTGAAATATCCCCACATTGCTTCCCCAAATTTATTTCCCAGATCCTTGATCATTTCACCTATCTAAACCATGATAGGTTTCTCCTATGACCATACTACATTACCCTTACCAGGAAAATATTTTAGCACATAGAAAAATATACAAACCAGTAGAGAGCCATATTTGAAGGATTGCTTCTTATCCTTCTTTATTCTTCCCATGTTCACCATGAACTGACTTTGAATAATCTTGCATATATCATATGTTGCATTTTCTTTGATAATTCAATATCCAGCATGGATGGCACCGCTCAGAACACTATTCATCCAGCTTGATTGATATACCCTGTAACCCAACACTGCAGAGGAAAATATTACTTCAGCATCCTCAATATGAGTGATAGTCATTGCTCTACTATCACACTAGGATTTGGTTAACTGGGTGACTTCAGTTGATGAAATTGTTCTAGGGTTAATACTTCACTGGTTGCACTGAACCCTGTCACTCTCTGAATCATCTCTTTTGTGTTCTTGATCGGTATATGATCTTCCAGCCACCAAAATTGATCAGGAAAGTCTACAACATATGCCAAACCCTTGGTCTTTAGATGTAGGAAACCTAATTTCAACTGATCATTGTCACATAACACTTTAAACTCACTTCAAATGAACTTATCTCCATGTTCTTTGAGCTTGCAATGAATGTAGGAGCGAATATCTTCTACCAACAATACACTAGAGGGTATGGATGATAAAGCATCGGTCTTATCAATTTCACCGGCTTTCATCGAGTGCATCTTGAACTCAAGTTGGGTCTCCTTGATAGCTTCAACCAACACAGGAGTCGATATCTGCACTGCCATGATGACCTTCAATCAATATTTTCTCAGATGCAGTTGAAAACCCTTTCCTAGGGAATACCAAACACCACTATCACTCTACTTGAATTTCTTTTTAGCACAAACAAAGCTTAGAAATTTGCAAATCGCCTTAGAACATACAGGAGCTCAAGAAAATTCACAAGTAGTTAGGTAAATGAAAATGTGCTACCATTTCCTTATTTATCTGTTGAGATTTATCGGCGCTAGGATCCAATGGTCAGAATTGAAGCTCACAACTTAAAGTACACCGATTTGACTTTGCTGGTTATTTGTTGTCAATACCAATACTCAAATAAATAACTCACAGGACAAACTTCAATTAAGAATTTTTAGACCAAATTTTATGCATCACAACTATGTAGTTAAGCACATCCTTACATTTGTTGAGGGGATCCAAGAGTAATCTTACCATATGTGCTCCCCCTGGGTATCGGTATGCCTAATTAGAAGTGGAACTGTCATCAACAATGGATGATGACTTGGTTTTAGAATGTCCTTGTCCTTCTTTTCCTTCATCCTTCTTGATCTATTTCTTTTTCATTTCATCTCTTATTTCTTCATTTTTCTTCTTTCCTTTCAGGTCATTTTGCTCATTTTTCTTGCTAAACTGATTCTTGTCTGCAAACTGGTTGTAGGATCGACTTCTGCATTCTCTGGCTAGGTGGACGATCTTATGGAAGTTAAAGCATGCCATACCAGTTGTCCTCCATGGTCCTGGATTGTTTCTCTGACCCATCCTCATTCTGCATGTTTCAGAAACCGGACCAAAATTACCACACATGAAACAGGTGGTATTCAACTGATTACTCCTTTTGTTAGGACTAATCGGTTTGAACGGTGGTCTTGATACCTTTGTCTTGAACCTGCATTCTTCCTATCTATGTCCAAACTTATTGCAAGTGAAGAAATGTCCATTAAATCTTTTTGCACTTGATAGGCTTCTTGATTGAGATCTACACTCATAAGTAGTGTGACCATACTTATGACAATTATGGTAGTAACCATCAAAAGTGAAAGTCTTCTATTGATTAACTGGTTTATTCCTACAGTCATTGGTCTTATGACCTGATTTTCCACAATGATTACAAGAGAATTTGGAAGACTTCATACATCTTTCTTCTGAGTGATTTCTTTCATCATCCTTCATCTTTTTGGATTTAGTTGATTCTCCAGTTTCCATAGGACCTTAATCAGGGTAACCAAGACTGGTTGTATCCTTTGTTCTTCTCTAAGCCTTCAACTATCTATCTATCTTCTCAGAGCTTTCATTGAATTTTATCAACTTCTCATTTCTCTCATTTTCAATTTTCAACTCACTCTTGAGTTTTTCAATTTATTTCATCATCCTCTCCTTTTCTTCTACATTGTCATTCAATTGTTTATGTATGTATTTATTTTCCTGAGTGAGAACTTGAATCTCTTAATCTTTCTCAATAATGATTGCATCATTTTCTCTCAGGGCATCTTCAGCAAGTCTCCTAGATCTTTTAGCTTTTGACAGATCTTCTTCTTTCTCTCTCTTTCTTTCATCAGCACTTTTGCTAGCTTCCAGTATCTTAGTCATTCTTAGGGCCTGACCTTCATGTTCTCTTTTAAGATGTGTGATTTCTTCGGTCAACTTCTTATTATTTTTCATGAGTTCTAAGACTGCTTCTTCATCTTCTTCAGATCCGCTCTATTCAGAGAGTTGATCTATGATATCTTGGCTCTCTTTTAGCTATTGAGCCAATTCCTTCCTTTTAGCAAGAGATTTTCTCAATCTCTCTTTCAACTGAGAAATAATCTCATTAGCTTCATCAATCTGCTTTTGATGCCGGTACTCTTCCATGATCTTTATCCTCAAGCTGTCAAGCTTCTCTCCAGAAGAACTAAAATCTGATACCAATTGTTAGTCCCAACTGGTACTGAGAGGGGAGGGGTGAATTAGCACATTACTGACAATTACTCAATTAAACCTTTTTACTTTAGTTGTTTCTAACTCAAAATTCATCAATATAAATAACTATTGCAGAAGAATAACCAAGCATGAAAAGATACACAATAACACAGAGAGATATCTCGTGGAAACCCAATAGGGAGAAAACCATGGTGTGAGTTGGAACTCACAAAATTTGTACTCTTCTAAAGTACTCCCGATGAAGAGCCATCCCTGTTAGGAGATTACAAAGACACTGGTTAGGTGCCACCTGGTTAAGGGATTTTGATCAAGGTCGGTTAGTGCCTTTACCCTGTTAAAGGTAGCCCGGTTAAAGGAATTAGAACATCAATAAAGATGTTACCTGGTTAAGGGATTTATACAATGGGACCTATTAAAGTCCACCCAGTTAAGGGATTTATGTTGTGGTTATTAGAAAGCAACAGATGGATTATCAGACTCGCCATGGTGAAAAGGTAAGCCTGCCATATTATCTTGCATGTTCCATGGACCATACAATCAAAGAAATACAGAAAGACCCCAAGGGCGACCATGCTCTTCATCAAGGTCTTATGGCTCTTGTGTATAAGTTGTTGAAAGGGAAATGCATTGATAAACCTATTAGAGGTAAAAATGCAAGGGATGAGGAAACAAAGAGTGAGGACAGTGGTTTTAACTTCGACTCGGAAACTGAAGGTGAGCCAGAGGAGTTAAGAAAAAATGGGAGGAACAAGGGGAAGAGAAGAGGAGAGTGGTGGATTCTGATATCTCTGTGTCTAAGGATGAGTCCTTCGAAGGAAAATTCATCAAAAGCAAGAAAGGTAAAGGGACTGAAAAGCAAACCTATAGGAAGAAGAACATCAGTAGGGGAGGTAACAACGATATTAATCAAATTTTGATTGATTCTGATGAGGAGGCAGAGGAGGATAAAAATGATAATGGGAAGGGTAAGGAGGGGGATGATATCCCGATTGTGGGTAGCAATGAGGATTTGAATACTTAAGGTCTGCAGAAAGAGGACCAAGAGGACAAAAGGGGTAAATCTAGTGATTGTGTTGGGGATAATGAAAGTATTAAGGGTTTCTATGATACTGTCAGCATAATGGTGAAAGACATAGGCAGCCTGAAGAAGGATATGAATGTGATAAAAAAAAGCCACGATAGGCGACAAACCTTTGTCTAAAAATGTCAAAGAATTGGCAGTGGCAATCAACAATGTTGAAGCCATTGAAAACATGGTGAGTAAAATTATTGAAACTGAAAAGAAGGTTAAGGAGATGGAAGGTAATAAAGATGCGAAAGGGCTGGAAATTGATATGAATAATCTAGGCAACAGAGCTGACAGGATGGAACTTATAGTGAAGAAGATAGCTGAACATAACTTCTAGATTCTCAAAGCCTCGGTGGACAATATGAACATTCTGATTAACAGATTTGATAACATCAAAGATAAAGAGGGTGATAGGGATCAGTTGGATAAAAAAGGTCATGAGAAGAGGCCTACAACCAACACCAAGAATAAGGGCGACATCAAGGGACAAGAGCTGGATGATTTGAAGACCTTTGCAAACAACATGAAGTAGATGGTGGTCCACACTGAAGATATTATGAAAACTATCTAGTTGTCTCAATCTTGGTCTCTGTCTTTATCTTTGTGTTGTCCTTTTGCTTTCCTTTTGCTATATTTTTGTGGTTCTTTATGTTATGTGTGTTGAGATCCCTTTTTGTTTGGGTGGGATCAACTTTTGTTGTTGGAGTGATCAGGCATAGTTCTTTCAATCTCTAATGCTCTCTTTTTCCTCATTTGTAAAAGGTCTAGGTTCCTTTCAAAAACCTATTTTTACTTAATCCAAACAGATGGATGATCAGATACAAAAAGCTACACATTAGCCTGATCAGATCACAATTAAGTATCACTCTAGGTCTGCATCGATTGTGCTTATTCTCCACAACTCTATCTTCTCTCGATTTGTTGGTACTTGAATTCTACACTGTCGGTCCTCTGTCACCTAAGACACTATTCGGTGAAACCCCCACTCTATTGGTCCTCTGCCACTCGGCTCTGCAAACTCTAAAAATCCCCCTATGTCCACTTTCACATTGACTTTATTCACCTTGACAACAACCATCTCAAGAATGAGATGTGTATTTATAGACCCTTTTGTCTATCACCAACTTTTCCCTCCAAAACATACCTTTCAAAATTTCGTTGTCAGGCCTTAAATTGTGCTTCTGAAATCATGCAGGAATCTCTGTCAATATAGTCAAACATGTCGATAAGTCCAACGGTTAATTGAGAGAAGACTCCTGATTTAGTTGGTTGTAATTGAATGTTACCAGTCTATCGGTTACCGACTCTTCTGATGTACCGATCAAAACCTGTCTAGCCAATTTCTTCCTGTATATTGGTTTGCTCTTCGCTTAGCCGGTGGACATCTGGTGCAGGAGAACCTAGGACTTCGGATATTAGTTTTTTCCCAATTTTGGCTTGTACTTACCCTAGCCAAGTTAGGTAGTGAATAAGGACTCCAAGAGGGTCCAAGAGTGAGTGAGATGAGTAAAATGTAGGCCTAGATTGAGTTAGTTCTTCATATGTTTGCATTTTGTGCATAAGTAGTGGTTTGAGTAGGTAGTGGACCTTCTTGATGGTCAAAAGTGTCAAAAATTGGTATAAGAATTAGGGAGGGTTAAATTAGTCTTATAAATGCTTTAAAAGTCATGAGTGATGACTTAAAATAGGTCTCATAGGTTGAGAAGGCCAAAAATGTAAAAAGTGCAAAGTTGCAAAAAGTTGTCATGACAACTTTTGTCCTAAATTTATTAGCGATGGAGTTAGGGATTTTCCAATGCCCTAGAATGACTCCACACATGGGGAATACTATAAAAACCCTCTCTTGCATGGTTACCAAGGTTAGATTCTTTATTTTGTAAGCTCAACAATCTGAAACTACTCATTTTCGAACTGTTTGACATCATTTTGGCTTTATTTGCTCATTTTGTGAATACAAATGGATTGAATCCATTGATACAACAATGGATTGAGTTTATTTAGTGTGTTACATAGTTATTTGTTCCATTTCAAGCTTTGTAGATAGATTGTATTAGTGTTTACTTATTTTGGTTTGCAAACAGCCAATTTTGGCTTGTACATAGCAGTTTTATGTAAAATGGTTGCCCCATGAATTTCATCCGTGTGACCATCACAGCCTATTGGTACATGGAGGACAACCACTTTTATAGTGTACATATGAAGGGACAAGTTCTGGAGATGATATTTAATATGACTGTCACCTTGTTCTAGACGAGTCTAGGAGCAACCCGGCTAGAGGAGACAGGGTGAATTTGGAGTGTAAAGTGCAGGGGTGGATGCAAGATCACAATCTAAAATTTTGGAGGGGTCCATTAAGTTATTAAAGAGTTTCCTATACAAGGGTAAGCCATAAAAAAATCTTTTGATAATCATTTTCCAAACTAGACTAGTCATTGCTGGTTAGAAGGCCTAGAAACCCTTCAAAACCCTCATTTTGGGGTTAGGGCATTGTACGGTGGGATAAGGAACCAAAACCACAAAAATAACTTCAGGTTAGGTGATAATTTGAAGAAAATCCAAAATTTCTATGGGGTCTATTGGACCGTTTTCTCTCAAGCCCTAGAAAACCAGATTTTGGAGGCCTAATAGGGCTAATTCCTTGTAGCCCTTTTCTAGGCAAAATGGTGAAATCGGTAAGAAGGGAAATGGTTGCAAACCTCAAATGGAACCAAAAGGAATTAAAAACATGTTAGAAGCCACCTCCACACCTCTTCATCAACTCACAATAGTAGGAGGTCAATTTGACAAGTTGAAGCCAAGACAACCATAATGAGCACATGGGAAGCATTGTGAATTGGTAGGGTTCCTAGCTAAAAAACTTGAAGAAAACACCTTGAAATGGATAAGAAGCAAGCCCTATAAGAGATTAAGAAGGACTTAGAGGTCTAGAGTGCAACTAAGCCTGGAGAGTTGGTGGAATTGAGCAACACCAACTAGGTGAACCCCATCAACATCTTTCGTGCCGATTTACCCACTGCTACCTGATCTCCTTACTGCTTGTTGGTCTTCACATTTCTTGTAGGTCTACTTCTTGCCTATTTACTTACTACCTACTAGTCTACTACTTGCTCATTCACTCACATCCTGTCGGTTTACTCACTGCCTGATTTACTCACTGCCTATGGACTGTGAAGACTAAGGAGATGATGTTTCCAACAATGACAAATATACCATTTACTGGTCATACAAAATTGCATCAGAATGCCAACAGTTATTGAATATATTTATTGCCTCTTCTTTGGTGGTTTGGAAGACCTTCTTGTATTCAGGAATACCAAATGTCATAGCAAGCATTTCGAGTAAGAGATCAACCACTACATTTCCTTTTGTATCCTTGCACTTTCCGATGTCCTTATTGAAGTGTTGAGCTATGGCGATAATTAATTCTAGAGATTGCATTTCTTGGGGAAAGATGGTGGCTTCCACAAGGCCAATCCTCTTAATCCTTCTATATGGTTCCTGGAGGTTCGGTCGAGCCACTTCTTCCTTAATTGTATCAAGTTCAATATGCTCAATTTTTGTATCGGTGATCCATTGTACTTCACTCTCAAACTTGGAGACCAATTTTTGACCTTGATATGGATACTTCATCATGGGGGGATTCTTCTCAAGCTTGACCTCTCTTATGGTTTTCTTCATGGGGGTAGCTAATTTTTCCATAAGACCACTTAAATTTGCACAAGAGAATATGCATAATCAGTTCCTCAAGAGATAGATTTAATAACATGTAACTCCAGACTCTCAAGGTTCTGAGGTCAAAAGAAACCATTACATGTGATTTTAGGATCGAAAGGGCCTCACTTAGGAGGGTGAGTTTGGCAGAAAACCCAGAATTTTAGGATCTCGGGGTTTTGGGGTCCCGAAACAAACAAAGTGGCTAATGGGGCAACTTTGGAATCTTGGGGTTTCAGGGTTCTGAAGTCTTGGACAAGGCATTTGGGAACCGACTTCGGGACTCCAGGAACCTGGAGTTCCAAAGTGCAAAGGAATATCTCAAGAATAATCTTTGGGACTCCGAGAACCCGAAGTTCCAAAATTAGGAGGGTGAAACTTTAAGGGAACTTCAGAATACCAAGAACTCGAGGTTCCAGAGTAGAAACATGCCAAGGGTCAGGGATGTTAGAGACCCAAGATCTCGAAGTGAGGGAGGGCTAGAAAACCCTAACTATCAAAGAAGATTGACTTATTGAAAAAAAGGAAACTGTAAGCTAAAAATGAAAATGAGCACGCAAAACCAAGCAAAGGACAAGGAAGGAGGGCAAGAACCTACTTGAACAAAGAGGAAACAAAACATGAAGCACACCATAGGAAAGACGAATCTCTAGAGGGGAGGGAAGAGAGGAGCTCAAAAGCTTTAACATGTGAATGAGTCAAAATGACCCCACTTTGCACTATATATACTGCCCGATAATTGCACAACCTGAAACACAAGATCCTTTGGGGTTCTGGGATTCTGGAGTCCCAGAGATCAAAAATAAATCGACCTCAGAACTTTGAAGTTTTGGAACTCCAAAGAAAAACAAGTGAAACAAGGAGAACTCAAGATTCCAGAAATCTGAGATCTTGAGGCTCCGATAGGGAAACAAGGCAACACTTTAGGATTCCAGGATTTTGGGATTCCAGAGTTTTGAAGTTCGGAAAGAAAGTGACATTGGAACTTTGGGGTCCTGAAACTCCAAAAAAAAAGACACAAAGCAAAGAGAAACCGGGATTCTGAAAATCTAGGATCTCGAGGCTCCAACAAAGGAAAGGGACAAGACTTTGGGATTTTGGGGTTCCAAAGTTCCAATCTCTCGCAAAACAACAAAGGGGACCTCAAAATTTTAGGAACTCGAAAGTCTGAGGTAGGGAGTGGAAAACAAGCGACACTTTAGAACTTCGAAGACTCAAAATTCCAAAGCCAAACCAACAAAACAAGGCTCACTTCAGGGTTCTGGGAATCTGGAGTCCCGAAGCAAGGAATAAACAAAACAAGCACACTTTTGGGTTTCATGAACCCGAAACTCTAGACAAGAAGAACAAAGGAAGACAAAGGGAAATAGAAAAACAAAACAAGAGAGGGGGACCCACAATTTCAAACAAGAACAAAGAAAATGATGGGGAAGAGTATGCAGGGCATAACATTTAGTAGTCAAATGAATGATCCCACGTGCATGCCCAGGATTAGAGGTGAAGCATTGGGGGTTCAAATCCCACGACAAACCACTTTTGGACCAAATTTTTATTAAGAGTAAAAGGAGATTTCCAATGGTTTGTATAGAAGAATCATTTTCACTCTAAACATTTTCGTACATGATAATTGTCATCCAAGTCCTCTTTATTGAAACATTGTTCTTCTTTTTTGTTTGAATTTATGAGAGAATGGTATGTATATGCCCTATTCATTTTTAATGGTGCGGAGCTTGATTGGATCTCTCCCAAAATCCAAATGAGGTGTTTAAAGCCATTTTGCCTTTTTTTTAACATAGCACTAAGATTATGCATGCCTCAATATCTTCTATGCATTTGATTTTTGATTCTTAATGCAACTATTATTTTATTATTTTCCATTTATTTTACTCTTCCTATTTCATATTTTTTTTAAATGACTTTCCACATTTAAATGAGCAAAGACATTGTTTCTGAGGGTTCTTAATAAAAGGTGAAAAAGGATTTTTAGTTTCAATTAGGTTTAATTTTTTTTAGGGTGAAATTTATTTGTAATTAGTTTTTGGCTAGAGAGCATCTTAAATCAAATCACTATTTAATATCATATCTTTTATTTATCATGACATCAAGGTTAAATTTCAAAATTTCTTATTTATTTATTACGGTGATAAAAAATGAAAGTGTTAGTTAGGCTCCTTATCAAGGAATGTCCTTAAGAATAAAGTAAAGAGGTAAAGGCCTGAAGGGGAATAGTTAGGTTTTCATCCCTATTTCACCTAAGTGGGTGATAGCCGATGAGGATACTGTCTAGGGAACTTGACCCTAGAAAGGGTTGCATACCCACTTTTATGATTTCATAATAGATGGGTTTTTAAAAAAATTATGAACTACGAAGTCTCTATTCCTTCACGTAGGCAAGGCCATCTTGGATGAGCCCCCGAGACACTAGGTCTGGCCCTTAGGTCTTGCATGTCTAATTTTTTATTGATCTTGCCACTTCCCAATCCTATGAATTCTCTATTTATCTATGCATAATAGTAGGTGATTTTTGTAAATTGATTTTATCAAAGTAATGATCCATGATAATCATGTATCTAACTATCCTGCGATCTTGTGCTTGAACTTATAAATGTAAAGACATCTTGCAGGTGCAGGTATAGGAGGCAAGGCAATCACATCATGAAGGAATGCAAGAGAAGCTTGGGTAAGAAGGAGGTATATTATGTTCGGAACTAAAGAAAGCATTAAGTTAATATTTATCGATTAATCCTATTTGAAATGGTAATTTGTTATTTGCTACTATTGCTCGAAGTGTAGAATGTATTTTGTTGTGGTTAAAAATAAATTTGGAATAATAGTAAACTATGGTATAACTCATTTATGTTTTGTTGTGTTTATTGTGTATGTTTTGGGAACTACGTTTCCATTGAAATATCATGTTATTTGTGTTAAAGTTTGAAAAAAATTTGTTAGTGTTGTGTCATGTTCACTTGGTTAAAAAAGTGGGCATGACACCAAACCACCAATGAAAAGATAGTGAATATCAAAGGATATGAGCATATGCTAAGATGAACTCATTCAAAGCCTACTTAAGAATAACAATTGCATGACAATATATTAGTGTAGACGTATAAATCTGACCACTTTCCTAAATGAATATTTAATATTTATTTTAACCCCATTCCTCCTATTAATTAAATTCTATTTAATTAATTTCTTCATTTTCATCTATTTGATTAAACAAATTACTCAATTTATTTAATTAAGTTCACCTAAACCTTTTCTAGCATTTAATTAAATAAATCACTTTATTTAACTAATTCGCCTTTCTCCTTTTTTAATTAAATTTATATTTAATTAAATTAATCCTTGCAAATAAATAAATCTAATTTATCCCCCACTTGTATTTATGCAAGTTGCATCTATTTTGTTGAAATAAAGTAATTTTATTTTAATTAAAATCCTTTTCCATCCACTTGCATTTTCCTACATCTCCCACTTGCCTCCTAAATCCCTTCTAGATTCTTCTAATCACTTCCAATTTAGCCTAGTTCATCTCCTAATTATTGTCACATTTCTAAGCAAAGAGAAGTCCCTTCTCAAAGCCTCCAAAATCTTTGAAATGCATTAAAGGCTTTATGTCTTCAACAAGTTAACCCTCAAAGTCTTCCTAACCATTAATGGTTAACTCAACCTTCTTGCATAGTTAGAGACTTTCTCTCTAACTTAACCCTCATCTAACCCAAGGGTCTCATCAAGCATTCATGGATTTAACCTTGGTTATCCCTTTAACCCTTGCACAAGAGTTTTCCCCTTGGGTAAAAGCTTTCTCCATTGGATAAACCTAACCTAACCTTAACCCTTACCTCTTAAGGTAACCTTCATGTCTTCTCAAGCATTTAATGCTTCTTACATCTCCTCTCAAGCAACCTCTTGTTGACAATTGTCAGCATTTCATTGGTGATAATTGTAAACATGGATTGATTAACTTTCAATCCCAGCCCTTATTAAGATTATCCAATCCTGACCATCCATTGCCCTATTTTCCCTATAAATAGAGCTCTCATTCCTCATTTTCATAATCTCCAAGTTTTCATGCATATACATTATAGCCTAAATTACTAAAAATTTAGTCTCTCTTTGTTAAATCATCATAATAGCACTTAGAAGCATTTTAAATACATCATAGAATATTCATGCTAGGATAGTATATCATTTGCTAGGATAATATGCTAATCTTTTATCATATCATCATCTTTATGCTAGCTTAATCATCATAGTTTCAATATCATACATCTTAGAATGAGTTCATGCATATAAATCAAACATAAATCATTCTTGGAGTTGTCATTCTTAAGTCACTCTGCTTAGTGATCTGAGAGAAAAACATCGACTTTAGGGATCCTGTGAGATAGAGAACAATGAGACACCCCTTGGGAAGTTGAATTGATTGAATCAATTCATATACTTGAACCAAGAGTCTCATTTATGTGTAGGTATTCTAGATTTGATTTATTCATTTTTCATCACCACATTTCCCCGCATACATTTCTGGCACCCACCATGGGGCTCATCCCCATAAATAACATCATTTTTTGTGAAGGACAATTACAATCATGTTGGAATACCCTTTTAGCACATCTAGAGTAAACTTTAGCACATCGGTGGCAAACAATAGCACCTTCATTGCACTTTTTAGCACATAGGAGCCTTTTTGTAGCGCTTTGGAGCTTACTGTTAGCCCATAATACTTTTTGTTTCTTTCTTGTGCATCAAAGTATCAGAATAACGCATTAGGAAATCACCGTAGCACGTAGGAGTCATACTTTAGTGCTTTTATACCTTTTTGTAGCGCATCTGTGCATAAGTTCAACACATGACTCTGGCAGAAAGAAGGGATAATTTGTAACAGAGAGAAAATTAGGCTTGTATAAGCTCACCTAAGACCTTTTTTTTTTACTAACTTTCATTTGTTGCAGGTTACTAATCATTTCTTGTAGATGGGAAGAGTTAGATTTAGGCATTTGATTGTTTTTATTCCTAGCTTTTTCAAGTTGGTTTAAGAAAATTCATTTCCTGTTGGTTAAAAAGAACCTCATCACTTCTTTGGTACTTAAAACAAGACCTCACTTTTATTTTTGCAAAAGGTTAAAAAGAACTACAAACAAACCTTTATTTTTCAAACTTAAAAAGGATCTCACTTTATTTTTGGTGCAAAGTTAAAAAGAACCTCATCACTTCTTTGGTGCTTAAAACAAGACCTCACTTTTATTTTTGCAAAATGTTAAAAAGAATTACAAACAAACCTTTATTTTGCAAAGTTAAAAAGGATCTTACTTTCATTTTGGTACAAAGCAAAAATAACTTCATTGAGGATTGGTTGCACGATTTTAATTTTGTTGACCAAATACACGATTTTATATTGTTGACCAGGTTTATTTTCCAAAGTTTTTGAAAACACACATTTTTCTATGAAAGGCTAAAAAGAAAACCATGTGTTTGTTGGAGCAACATCTCCAAACAGATCTTAGTAAATCATTGCCTTGAAGTTAAAAATAAAATTGGTTGCCTTGCCTCAAAAGTGGAAGGTATATGCTCTCCCCTTAATTGGGTGACCAAAAAGCCAAACCACTCTTATGCTTTATTTTTACTTCAAATATTTAAATCCTTTAGAAGGCACGCCCTCCCGAGTTGCCCTTAGGGCACCATTAATGGTCGGTGAGAGGGGAACAACCTAAGTTGGAAATGACTTTATGGCCAAGTATTCCAACCCACTATAATAAAATGTGGAGGCTGACAAAAGTCCCCGTCAACAGTTTTGCTCAGTGATTAGTCTTCCCCCAGTATCTTTAAGATACGCAAATCCTTTGTTCTAAAGGTTCAGAAGCCTCCCGAGGGAGTTTATCACTGAAGACCAAATGGAAGCCTGATTAAAAACATAAGCATTAGAAACTTTGAACCAAGTCAGTCGCCAAACATTGGCAATATCATAGTGCAAGGGTGGGGAAGAATCTGCCCCCAAGATCACTCACCATATATCTCCCAAGATAACTACTCAACTGTGAAGCAATTCACTTTGGGTTAATTCCTGGAAAAAGGCAAAAAAATGGGTGCCCCCTTAGTGGGTGACAAGGTTGTTTGAGTTGAAGGAGTATCAAGACTAGTGGGCTATGATATTGTTAATGACCTTTGAATAAAGAGTATGATTGATCTGTCCTTTTTTTGTAATACAAACCAATTAAAACATCAGGGATTTGAAAACATCCTCAAAAGAACATACACTACTGGTTTAGCATAGACAAAATTGTTATCTCTTTTATGTGTCATGTTTTCAAGTCATTTTTTTAGAAAATCATCCATCAAATCACAAGTGTTATTTTTCAACATCACAACAAAATCATCAAACAAAGAAATCAAGACAGTTAGCCCATAGGAGCAACATCCTAGCACGTCGCAAGCATTCAATAGTGCATTTGCACCAAAACTTAGCGCTTTCATCACTCAACCTAGCGCATAATCAGTATCATACTAGTAAAATTTCAGGTAGCGCTTATCAAAATTATTGTAGCGCATTTAAACATCATCCTAGCATTTTCATATAAAAAATTAGCGCGTAACCAGGACATATTAGCGCATAACCCATCCAGCCAATTCATTATCAAACCATCTAAAGTAGTGCATAAGAAAGACAACATAACACATTGGGAACATTAGGTAGTGCTTTAAGAACATCCTTTAGCGCATCGGATCTCTGTCTTAGCATATGATCAATATTAGGGAAAAATAGAGAGCAAATCAGTCACTTTGGGAAAATTTTGTCAACAATTTTAAATACCCTTTCGATTCCTTTAGAAAATCCAACAACAAAACTTCAAATCTGATCATCAGTGAGAAATTTTCCAAATTTAACAAAGCACTCTTAGAATGAGTTTTTCAAATTATTAACGAGCTTGAGATCAAACTTCATCCAACAAAATTAAGGAGTATCAGAATAGTGATCAAAGTTTCACCATCCAGGGGATCCTATCAAAACAAATACCTAGTTGGACCTTAAGTTGTCAAATCAAGTTTCCATATTGGGAGAATTTATCCATATCATTTGACACACTTTGTCATGGAGGAGAATCAAACTAAACCTCTTCTTGATAAAGTAAACTTGAGTTTTCGAACGAAGTACCCAACATCAAACATCAACATCAACATCAACCTTTGATCATTTGTGTATGACCACTCATATTTTGAGAAGAACAAGTCTCCATCAAAAGACTAAGTTGAAGAAGAGACAACCTAGTTCTAAGACACTTGTTAAAAGGAATAAATTTCTCTATATCAATCGTCAACTCTTTGCATCACTTTGCACATTCTTGTGTCATATGTGATTGTATATCGAAGGAAAAACAAATGAGTTTGATAAGGAGCCTTTGAGAAGTAGGGCTTACATTCAAAAAGTGGCATTCAACCAATGCCTAAATCATGGAGGAAGTATTAACCTCTCTTTGTTCCCAAAGTTCCTTATCACTTATAACGAAGCTCAACCTAAGCCGCCAACTCTACCAAGAACTCCAATAGAAGAAGAATTTTTCATGATAGAAATATATTAATGCCCGTTGTCACTTGATCTCAGAGAAATAAGAAGAAGGAATCACAACTAGAATCGATTATGGGTCGTATATTGTCCAATCCTTTTGATGAGTATGCAAATATGGGAGAAACAAAGATCACCAAAGAACTTCTCCAAGAATGTCAAGAGAACGTAGCTTTCCAAAAACTCATGGAAAGACTTATAGAAGCAGACAAGGAAAAATATCTACTTATGTTGACTAGCAAAGGAGTCAACATTCCTGAATATTTTGATACAGAAAACCTGAGGAATATAGATGAGAGAATTTCAAGAACAAGGTCAAGAAATTATGCCTATCAAGAACAATGAAGAGAAGAAGAGACATATGATCCAGAAACCATATGCAACCAAGATCGCACCCATGAACAAAACAACACCCACAAACAAGACCATGCCCGTAATCGAGACAATCTTAATGAACAAGGGTAAGCTCCCTCTTGAAGGACAAATGCACCCATGGCTTCTCTTAAACAACAAATCCAAACACTGCAAAGACAAATGCATGACATGCAACAAGGAAATACAGTACGATACTCCTTGGATGAAATGTGTCCTTATCCGATTGAACATGGTACCTTTTCCCCCAAATTTGGATATACCAAAGTACGACATATACGATGGTAAGAGAGATCCCCGTGATCACGTTCGGGAATTTTGTACCATGAGCCTAGATTTTGCTCATGATGACACTTACTTAATGATATTATTCCCAAGAAGTTTGGGAGGGAGAACAATGGAGTAGTTGTCTAAATTTAGACCGCCCATCAGATCATTTGATGAGTTGGTAAACAAATTCATAACACAATACTCCTATAACACTCAACACACAATAACCATGTTGGATGTGTGCAACAAAAAAAAAAGAGGGAAATGAAACATTCATGGTGTTTCTTCAACAGTGGAGACACAAAGTTTCAAGATATCCTCGAGATGTGCCTGAGAAGGAAAAGATGGAAATATTCAGCGATAATCTAAATAGTGAGATGATTTATCAACTCAAACTCCAATGCATACCATCTTTAGCCAAATTGATAGAAAACGGAATCCAAGTGGAGGAAGCATGCATCAAGAAAGGAACATTGAAGTTCTTTAAAGAGGGTGTTAATTCGTCAAGAACTAACACCTTTAACAATCAAAACAATAACAACACTTTAGACAAATATAGATTTTGGACAGGGAACAAAAACATTGTTAATGATGGGGTAGTTGATGCCAACAATGTGAAGTCTAAACAACTAGTGTTGGCTTTATCATGTAACCCACCATCCAATAATGATCAAAAAAGTGTTAATCAAGGCACTAACACTTATCTGTGAAATACCAATAAAGGAACTTCAACATCAAATGCCACAAAAATCATCAAGGCAACAACACTAACCAAGGAAACACAACTAACCAAGTCAACAACATTAACCAAGGGAACAACACAAACCAGAGAGGAAACACCAATACTTTCCCATATCGATGCATCTACACACCATTAGGACAAACCTTGCAATCAGTGTTTTGAGAGCTTTTGGTGAATAAGATCATCACATTGCTAGCCACAAATGACTTTGAACCCCAGGTCAAACCACCTTGGTGGAATGACTCACATTATTGTGGTTTTCATCGAAACAAAGGACATAACACAAATGATTGCATGAGTCTAAAGAACATCGTTCATGACATGATAGACAAGGGCGATTTAATAGTTGATGGTCACAAAATGAATGGTGACCATGAAGCCTTAAAAAATCCTCTTCCAAATTATGACAAAGGAGGAGCTTCAACATCAAACAATACCAAAGGAGCTTGTATTAATCACCTATACGAGAACACCATCAATCACATATCAACATATGACAATCAAGTAAATGTCATAAAAATCAAGGACAAAAAAGAACATGCGTCGATAAATGTGACAACCAGAGCACAAAAATACGTCTTGAAAGGGAACACATCAACATCCACAACTCTTCCCAAGACTCAATATAATTTAGTTGATCAACTACGAAGAACTCCCGCTCAAATATCCATACTTGAGCTACTCAACCTCTCACCAAGACACAAAGATATCTTGGAACAAGCACTTATCGAAACAAACGTAAAACACCCCACTCCATATCAAAGTCTTAGTCTATAAACACTGAGTAAAAAGAGTTTTAATAGATGGAGGAGCTGGTCTCAATATTTGTACTATAAACCTTATCCATGCATTGGGCTTCTACAAGTAGTCTATTGATCCGAAAAAGAAGATCACCATCAAAGTCTATGATGATGAAGAGAGGTCATCTGAAGGAACAATAATACTGCCTATTCAAGTAGGTCCTATATAAAAAGATACCATGTGCCAAGTCTTGGACATAGAAGTAGCATACAATATACTATTGGGTCATCCATGGATCCATGAAATGCAAGTGGTGCCTTCCACATACCATCAATGTATCAAGTTCTCGTACAATGGACAGGAAATTTCCATATCTACAGATAATAACCCTTTTTCAGCATTGCAATGCTATGGGGGCAGCTCAAGATAGCCTAGTTCCACACAACAGGGAGGTCCAAGCCTCCTCAGTATCCAATCATCATCAACAAGAACTCAAGTCTCTATCTATAGACTAAGAAAAAAATGAAAATCAAGGACCAAGGCATGGGGGAATACTCTTTTGAACCCCTATGTCTATCAAAATTGCCAACGTCACCAAAAACTTATGGACAACCTTCTACATCAAGACATCAGGAAACACAACCCATCACCAAGTTTGATGGTAAATGTATCTAGCTAGACACATTGGCCGATGAATCAGAAGAGAAAGACATCCTTAGTTGGATATACAAGGATGAAGATGAAGTCAGAGCTGCTACCATAGAAGTAGTCATACCAACAAACCATCTGGATCATGCAGCGGATGGGATACAATGGCAAAGGACCTATTGGCAAGCACCAAGAAGGTATTATAGAACCCTTACAACCTCCTTCACAATTTGCAAGAGACAAAATAGGACTTGGGTATGGGCAACATCTGTCGCCTATGCAGAAACAAAATCACCAGCAAAAACCTCAGTGGAGAGCAAAGAAAAAATATAATGAAGACTCATGGCAAGAAGCACTACACCAAGCTGCAGAAATGACAAGGAAAGAGCAAGAACATCAAGAAAAAGAGAAATGACAAGAAGAATTGTCCATTCAAAGGGAGGAAGCCTCTTATAAGAAAGTGCATCATGTGCAAGAAACTGATCAAATCAAGGTGGAGCCACCACCCGAAGGAATTACTACTCACCAAAGGGAAATAGTGTATGAACAAATTCAAAGACTACAAGCAGGCTCCGATTCTGAATAAAAAAAAACTACAAAATTGGTGTCAATTGTTAGAGATATTTTCTCACCATACAACATACCTGTCAAAAGTAGCAAGATAATCTGGGACAATAATTCTGAAACTGATTCTAATGAATATGAGTGGGGTAGTTGTTTAGATGTTACTGAGGACATTGAGGTAGATACCATCCACTCATGCATATCCCTTTCTCAGGATGGACAAGGCTCAGAATCTCAACCGCTTGAATTTGGACCACTTCATATCTACAAGGCTAGTGAGAATGAGCAGCGACAATACAAACAAGGCAACATCGAAGATAATACCATCGAAGACCTTGACAATATCATAGACCTAACCAGTATCCCAAACAACTATAATGATGACTCTATCATGACACTTACCATAGCTGATCTTAACCCACCAAATGACTCCTTACCGCTCATATATCTTGATCTCATAGACTGGTAAGAACCTAAACATCATGATATACCAATATTCCCAGATGATGAATCCATTGTCCAATACCTATGTTCAGTCAACCTAGAAACATGCTCTACCAGTGAACAAAATAACAATATATGCAATCAAGGGAGTGCCAAGTCTCTTAGTCACAAAAATGAAATAAACAAAGGATCTAATAGTCAAAATCAGTCAATGAAATAAATAAAGGATGCATTTGTGGGTCAAAACCTTTTTGAGGAACCTGAAGATGGGAGACTTGACACTCTTCCTGAACAATATCAAGAAAGGTCACCAATATTGATTGAGCTAACTCAATCAATAAACATCAGTAGTGAAGCAGCAGTCAAAGCCATACATCTAGCAGAATCACTCACAGAAGAGGAACAACTAGATTTTATCAAATTCTTCAAGGAAAAGAAAATCAACTTTGCTTGGTCTTATGTTGACATGCCTGGAATAGATCCAAACCTAATCATGCATCACTTATCCATTGCTCCAGGACCTACGTTGGTCAAGCAGAAATTACAAAAGATGAATCCGCATGTGGCATTATTGGTCAAAGCAGAACTAAAGAAGTTATTAGATGTCAAAATCATCTGACCTATAGACTATGTTGAATGGATCTCAAACATTGTACCAGCTTCAAAACCTGACAAAAGCATCAGAATATGCACAGATTTTAGAGACGTCAACAAGGCATGTCTGAAGGATGACTTTTCTTTGCCCAACATTGACATAATTGTGGATCTAATAGCAAGCCACACAATGTTATCATTAATGGATGGTTTCTATGGTTATAATCAAATCAGGATAGCCCCAGAAGATCAAGATAAAATTGCATTCACCTTTCCATGGGGAACGTATTGTTGGAACATTATGCCTTTCTGCTTGAAAAATGTTGGGGCAACTTATCAAAGAGATTATCACAATCTAATTAATTGTAATTGTAATATTAAATATAATTAGAATTATAATTTTAATAAATTTATTATATTTATTAGATATATTCTAATTAATTCAAAAGTTATATAATTTTAATTTTAATTTTATTTATATAATTATAATTGTAACAATACATAAATTGAGTTTTTGGCAATTATATTATTAAGTTTTAATGTTAGAAATTGTATATTCAAAATTAATTATTAATAAGTTGAATTTCAAGATTTTTTTAATAAATCAATTATTAAAAATAATTATTATTATTTTTATTTTGTTTTTACAATATATTAATTTACAAAAACAATTATTAATGTAATAATATATTAAAAATTTACAATAAAGTTGTTGTAAACGTAATTCAATAGATTTATTGATACTTTATCATATTAAAAAAAAAAAATTGCTTTATTCAATTTATGATGACCACTATTCAAATATACAATCAAAAGTTCATAATTCTAATCTAAATTCTATTAATATATTGTAAATTTAATAGATTTATTTTTTATTGCTAATTATTTTATTACTATTTTTATATTTTGTAAAAATAAATCAATTAATATTTATGCTTTATTATTCATAGATATAATTTAAAAAAAATAATAATTAATCTTAAATTCAATTTACAAATAACTTATTTTTAAATATACAATTTTAAACATTAAAATTTTATAATTCTAATTTAAACTCTATTAATATATTGTAAAATTATAAATTTATTTTTAAAATCTTTAAAAATAAAATAAAAAATAAATAAATATTTTTAATATTATTAATTATTAAAATTTAATTTTTGGGGGGAGGAGGATGGCATGCGAGTGTGGAGCGTGCAAAGGTTGAGCTAGGGAATCTGTGCCCTAGCTTGTGATCGTTTTTGTGCAGGGAGTGGGTTTTGTTTGACACTGCAGGGAGAGGTGCGGCTTCTTCTTTTCCACTTGTTGCAGGAGGTAGTTGGGTGGTGTCAGGGGTGATGGGTCCCCGTTTCCGCTGCTGCGTTTTGTGGTGTCAGTGGAGTTGGGAGGGCTCATGTTGGGATCCTTCCTTGGTGGAGTTTGGGAGGTGAGAGGGGTGGGTGTTTTTAGGGTGAGGGTTTTCTTTTCCCATATCCATTTGGGGTGGGGGTTTTTTGTCGTGCATGATGGTTGGTTTGCGAGAAGTGGCTTCAGAGGCTTCTCCTAGCTTGGATTTTTGAGCAACTTTGGGTTTAAAATCCCTAAATCATGGCGTTAAGACTTTTGATAATAATATCTTTGCTCCCGACTCGGGGGCTGCTGGTGCTAGTGTGTCCAATGGATCTCGGATTTCAAAGTTTAACAATTGTCTTGAGAGATGCAAAGAGAGACCAAAATTGGTAATTCTACCTGAGATGATTGACAAGGATGTTGAATATTTTTCAAAGAATTCACTTTACTGCAAATTTTTGGGGATGAGGGTTTCTTTGCAGTTTCCGAAGAATTGGACTCAGAGGACTTGGGCGCCAGAAGGGGAAATGGATATTTGTTGCTTGCAAACAATTACTTCATGGTTACATTCAATCGCATGGAGGATCGCAATAGGGTCTTTGAAGGAGGCCCGTATTTTTATAACTAGGTGGGGTTGTTCATCAAACCTTGGCATGCGAGATTTAACCCTTCAGAGGAACTCCCAAATCGAGTCCCAGTGTGAGTTCGTTTACCTCATTTTCTGATGGAATGTTGTTGGGAGGATGTGTTGTGGATGCTCGCTTCATTGCTTGGGAAGCCTGTTGGATCTTCATCGCAAACCTTGGGGAGAAAGGTAATGAATTTTGCTTGAGTATCTGTGTTGAAATTAATCTTAGTAAACCTTTGCCAGATGTTATAGATATGTGTGCGGGCTCTTATTCTTGGGTCCAACAACTAGATTATGGGACTTTATCATTTTGATGGCGTCTATGTCATGAGTATGGTCATTTGCGGCACAAGTTCCCTACGTCTAAACCGGATGTGCATTAGCCTCAATAGCTGCCATGTAACCTTGATGGGGTTCATAAAAGAAAAGCTTCCATGTCTGGTGTGGTTGTGGGTGTTGATGGTTTTGTCCCAGTTAAGACAAAGAATAGGAACCGAGGTCAAAAGATGTCTTTGCAAGAAAGTCAGGAGGAGGATACCTTTAACAGATTTGAAGCCTTGGATGACCTTAGTCAGGAGGAGTTGAATCCAAGGATGATTCCTTTGGATCATAGTGCAGTAAGGTTGATGGCTGATAGTGTGAACTTGGATCCTACACAGGGTCTACAGGAGATTGGAAGTCATCAGATGGAGATGGATCAGCAGGTATTGGCTCAGATGGGACCCATCTAGTGCTGAAGTGAAGAAGGTTGGTGGGGATGTTTCTCCTGCAACATAGAATTTGGACTCTGTTGGGGTTAAAAGTAATAAGATCTCTTTACATCTGGGTCTTCTTCAAAAAGACATCAAGAAAGGAGCAATGGAGAAGAATTCGAAGGTTGGCAGAAAGAAGGACTTGGATAAGATTAAATTGATGGGGGTGAACTTGGTTGAGTCAGGGTCAGTAAAGACTCTAGATTCTCATTTTTCTAATCCCCTGAAATGATTGTGCTTTCATGGAATGTGAGGGGCTTGAACAGTGGCCCTAGACAAAAAGTTATTCGGGAATTGATTAGGAGTCATTCTCCCGATGTCCTTTTCTTGTATGAAACTAAACTATTTGTGGAAAGTATGTTGGGTCTAGTGCCTAAGCTATGGGGGAGAGGTGAATGTCAATGTTTTGAGGAATTTGGCTCCTCTAGAGGTGTGGCTTGTCTTTGGAACCCCCTGAGGATTCATTCTATATGGTGGGTTTCTTCCAGATCATCTTTATCCAGGGTTGCCTCTAGTCTTGAGACTGGGGAATATATCTTGCTTAATAACATTTATGCCCCCACTGATCTTCAGGGTAAGCAGAATTTGTGGTCTCATATTACTTTTATGCATGGGTTTTTTCCTTTTCATCCATAGATTATGACGGGTGATTTCAATGCCATCTTAGAGTTGAGTGAGAAGGGTGGTGTTATGCGGTTGGAGCCTTCTTCCTTCCTTCTTTGGGATAGTATATCAACCTTGAATCTTATTGATATCAAGTCTAGTAATGGTCTGTTCACTTGGAACAACAAGAGACTAGGGGAGTATTGGATTGTGGAGAGGTTGGATCACTTTCTGGTTTCTATTTTTTGTATTGGTGGGGGATGGTCCACATGCTCTGAGATTTTAGATTGGAAAGATTCAGACCACTGGCCCATAAAATTGGTGTCCTCTTCTACTCGATTCACTCACACTCCATTCAAATTCCAGTTTGTGTGGTTGTGATATTTTTCTTTGTAGGTTCATGTTGTAGAGTGGTGGAAGAAAGGGAGGCCAGCCTTTGGCACTGCCATGTACACTTTTGACAAGCAGCTGCAATTTGTTAAGTTTCATCTTAAATGGTGGAATTGTCAGTTTTTTGGTAATATCTTTCACGCTAAGACAACTACTCAATTAGAGTTGAATGGCATTACTAGAGATATTAGAGAGCATGGATTGTCAGAAGCCTTTCTTAGGGAGGAAGTCATGGCAGTTAAGGTTTTAGAGGAGTGGGAGCTTAGGGAGGAAATCTACTGGAAACAGAGAGCTCATATTGATTGGCTTCAAGTGGGGATAAGAATACTATGTTCTTTTTCAATTTAGTGAAAGCAAGAAGGCATGGCAATTCCATCCCTGTTCTGGTTAATGATAGAGGTGAGTAGTGTTTATCCTTATAAGATATTTCTAGGGAGTCTATGCAGTATTTCCAATCCCTTTTTAGTAAGGATTTTCAGGGGGAATCGGAAGAGGAAAATTAGGTCCTTGCTTGTATCCCTTCTCTAGTTACTAGGGAGATGAATGAGCAACTTATGGGACCTATTTTGTTGGACGAACTTGAGAGGATTGTTTTTCACATGAAGAAGGGGAAGGCACCTGGACCAGATGGGTTTCTAATTGGGGTCTATCAAGAATTCTGGGGCATTATCAAATTGGACTTATTGGAGGTGGTCAGAGAGTTCCTAAGGATTAAGCAGATGTTTTAGGATTTGAATGCGACTTTCATTGCGCTCATCCCCAAGTGTGATGGGGATGACCAGTTAGGCCAGTTCCATCCTATTTCTCTTTGTAATGTGATTTATAAGATTATTTCTAAGCTAATAATGGAAAGGTTGAAGAATTGGCTTGGGGGGGTCATTTCTGAAGAGCAAAGTGGGTTTGTGCAAGGCCGTCAAATCTTGGATGGAGTTGTCATTGCTACTGAGACCATTCATTCTATGGCAGCTTCCAAGGAAAAAGCTATGTTTATCAAGCTGGACATGACAAAGGCTTATGATAGAGTTCGATGGTCCTTTCTCCAGAAGATTCTTAGGGCATTTGGTTTTGCTGATGAATGGATCCAATGGGTTGTGAGTTGTGTTTTGTCTACCTCATTCTCTGTGCTAATTAATGGAGATCATACTAAGTTGTTTGATGCATCTAGGGGCCTTCGTCAGGGGGACCCTCTTTCCCCATACTTATTCATTCTTTTGGCTAAGGGTCTGGAGAGATTGATTAAGTATAATGTGGGACTGGGCATTATTCATGGTTGGAGTTGGGGTAATGACATTCCTCCTCAGTCCCATTTGCAGTTTGTGGATGATACGACCCTGATGGGACTGGCTAGGATTAGAGAAGCTATAAATCTGTGTAAAATCTTGGATTTCTATCTTGTGGCTTCTGGCTAGTTGCTCAATGAGGATAAATCTTCCATTATCTTCTTCAACACACCTGAAACTATTCAGTTGAGGATTGCTCATATCTTGAGATTCCAAGTCAGTTCTCTTCCCTTGACTTACCTGGGTATTCCTATCTCTGCTGGTAATCCTCCCAGGGACTCTTGGTAGGGTAGTCTGGACAAATTTCGCATGAAGTTTGAAAATTGGACTCATAGATGGTTATCCTTTGTTGGGCGGGTTCAACCGATCCAGTCGGTGGTCCATGCTCTTCTGATTTATAGGTGTATGCTCCAAGTGGTCCGAAAGTAGTTTGTGAAGGAATTAGATTCTTTGGCAAGTCAATTATTATGGCCAAGCAACTTGTCCTCCCATAAATGGAGTCTTGTCAAATGGGACTTGGTGTGCAGCCCAAAGCAGTTGGGTGGGCTTGGCTTAAGGTAGTCTTCTTTATTTGGGGAGGATTTGGTAGCTAAATTGTACTGGAGGTGGTGTGTTGAACAGGATTGAGGTTGGGCTAGGATTTTGTCTTTCAAGTATATGCAAAGGATCCTGAAGGAGGAAATTACAAGATACCCGCTTGCAGGAAAAGGTTCTACGATTTGGAGTACTCTCAAGAAAGGGGCTACACTGATAAAAGAAGGTCTTTTTGGATCTGTAAGAGGCGAGAAGAGGTTCTTTTTTGGTTCGATTCTTGGGATGGCTATCCCCGTAGTAATTGATCAGTTTCCTAATTTAGTGAATCTATGCCAGAGTTTCCTGGAGGCAGGGTGGTCTAGAGTGAGTGACTTTAAGTCTATTTATAGGTTTGGGCAACTAGAGATGGTGCGATGAAAGTTTCCTAATGAATGGTTGGTTGTTGGTATGGAGGTAGATTGCACCGAGCTTCATGTCATTTTGGCTAGTAGACATTGTAGTTCCCTTAACGATAGGGATAGACTTGCTTGGTCCCCGAATCCTAAGGGTGTTTTCACTATTGCCAGTGGGTACCAAGAGTGGTTTTTCCATCACTTGGAGGGGAGGGAGGTGCACTGGTTGAAATATGTTTGGAAAAATTTCTCTTGGCCGAAGTGTAACTATTTTGCTTAGACTTTGTCTTTGAATAGATGTCTAACTTGGGACAATATTGGCAAGCGTGGGTTCCATGGGCCTTCCATCTGTGTTTTGTGTGGTAATGGAGAGGAGGATTCCTCTCACTTGTTCTTCAGATGCCCTTTCTCATTGCTACTCTGGCATTACTGGTGGGGGGTGTGGAAGCACCCCTGTGTTCACGCGGATTCTTTGGTGGAGTTGTGGAGCAGTTTGGGCAGACCTCCTATTTTGTCCTCTTTTCTCCAGACTGTCTAGCACATTGGGCCCATTTTCATACTTTGGCAGATCTGGTTAGAGAGGAATAGGAGGATCTTTAGGGATTTTAGACTATTAGTTCAGCAAGTGTGGAATAGAATCATTGGCATGATCCAGAAGATGATGGAAGCTAAATGTGAGGTGAATTTTCCTCTGGATAGAGGAGAGGTTGATATTGTGAGTAGGTTGGGTTTGCAGGAGATGTCTCTTGTCTAAGCTTATGTCAAGAGAGGTAGACGTGCTAAGAAGAAGGTTCAAAGGGTGGTAAGATGGTTTCCCCCTTAGTATGATTTCATTAAGAGTAACATCAATGGCTCATCACGTGCTAATCCGGGTCCTGCTGGGATTGGGGGGGTCAGTAGGGATTGTATGGGGGTTGTGGTTTTCTTCTTTTTCAGTACATAAAGGGCAGCAGTCTAATAATTTTATGGAGGGACTAGAAATTTTCTATGCCCTGGAGCGTGCATATGAGCTAGGGTACCGTAAGGCTGTCTATGAATCAGATTCGTAGATTATTGTTAATCTATTGGTTGAGAAGAAGGTGAGTGGGATTAATTGGCAGTTGGCAAGGATTGTGCACCAGATTTTTCAAATTAATACTATGATGGAGAGGGTGTCTTTCATTCACATTCCTTGTGAATGGAATAGAGCTACAGATTGTTTGGCTAAGTGGGCTTTAGAGCATGGTGATGTTTGGAAAGTTGAGGGTTGGGAGCATCTTTCCCTTGATTATTGTCAAGACTTGTATAAGATCTTCGCTGAGGATATGTATAGTTATGAAGTTGGATTATTTTTGGTTGGGTTTGTTGTTCTCTCCTGGAGCCTTGTGGCTCTGGCTTTCGTGTGTAATGTTGGTTTCTGATTATTAATAAATTTTTTACCCCTTTATTCAAAAAAAATAAAATAATAATAATAATTATTAAAACTACAAATCAGCTTGGGAATGTCATGACAAAGTGATGTGCCATTAAAAAAGGAATCCACGCGTAATCTCATTGAGATCAATAAAACCATCAATCTCAATTGACATTAGAAGCAAATCTCAATCTATAAATATAGATTTGTAGGCAAAAAGAAATCAAATCAAACAACTACCGAGGTAATAAAAAATAAATCAAACAACTACAGAGGTAATAAAAAAACAAATCAAATAACTATTGCCTATATTCTTGGCTATATAGTTGCTACCAAAAACCATTTCCTAAAAATCCGGTCTATAACCAATGACTGTATAGAAAAATAATTTTTATAATTTTAAAATTTTAAAATTATATAAATATATTTTAATAAATAAAAACAAACCAAAATGTCTATTCCACGCAATAATATCAAGGCTTATGTTTGAGGAACTTTAAGGCGATCGTGCATCACGTGGGTCCCTTTGATACTATGAGTGGAAAATCATCATACAATAATATTTGAAGCTTCTTTAATTTAGTTTTAGAGAATGATTATTATAGATGAGATTAATAATTTCAAGTGTACGTCTTTGTTTTTATTAAATTTATCAATGTTGGTTAGGTAAGTAGTAATAATATTGTAATGTAATAAATCCGTAAGCAATTCTACATAACAAAACAAAGATCTCACATGATCTTTCTTTTGGGCTTGCATACAAGTGACTCTTGCTTGTTTTTTTTTTTGTTTTAATTTAAATAAGATATAAGTGTAAAGGTGAAATTATAATATTTGTTTGTAAATTATTATTTAATTTTGTGTATATTTCTTCAAAGATGCCTAAACGTGATAATATATTGATAAATGATAATAATTGTGTATTAAGTTTAATTCAAATTTTGATTTTTATTTATATTTATTTATCTATATTCAAAATCATTTTTTATAAATTTGTTTTCTATTTTGAAATTGCTATTTTATTTGTATAAATCATTTTCAAATAATTCAAGATTGATGAGAATCAATCTTTAAAAGTATACAGGTGGTATCTAAATCTTAAAACTCCAAATTCATATTCAAATTTAAATTTCTTCAATCATTTATATTAATCATTGTGAAGTAGTCTAATGCATTTTTCACACACTATGTTGTGATGCCACAATCTATAATAAAATTCAATGTGTATTTAATTTTATATGGACCAATAATCATCATGTTCAAAAGGGTAATAATTAAATTCTAACGATAATTTAAATCAAAGTTAGTGCTCGACATCCATCTCATCATTCTATTTATCAATTTAGAGTTTGAAACATTTATCAAACTAAGATAACTAATCTTTTAAAAATGAAAAAATATTCCAATCAACACTTATATCATCTATCCATCATTGATTCTAAAACTATGTACACCTATCCCTTTATTTAATTATATTTTAGTTTCATTTATCTATATCTCTCTATTGTTATCTCTCCCTCTACCTATCTCTATCTCTATCTATTTCTCTCCCTCTTCTTCTCCCCTTCTATCTTCATCTCTACTTTTATCTACTTTAAACTAACCACACTATTGACAGAAACATGACGCATTGGTTCCTTATTTATGTATAGATTCCTTCATACATATTAATATTTACTCTCATTCTATATAGATTATTTCTCTCACATTCTTCCCTTTTATTCCTACTATTCACCTATGTTTCCCCTCCTTGTTATTTCTTGCCAAAGACAATATACTATTGTATTCATTAAATCTTTTTTTAATTATTTTAACCAATGAAAACTTAGAATTAAAAATTTTCAACAAAAGTTCTATAGTCTAAATTTAATTTTTATTTTGCATGATTATAAAAATACCACTTTACATTATTCTTATTGGATTGTGTAACTATAAAATTAAATCCCCCCCCCCCCCAACAACAATAATAATAATAATAATATACATAGAAGAAGTACATCATTTATTGCTACTACATAATTAACCAAGCTAAGGGGATAATGCATGATTAAAATACATATATTATTACATAGCTACTATGTACACACTAATTGCTACACCAAATAAATGTACATAAGTATTTTGTATGAGGGGGAAAAATCATTAATTGAAAAGAAATAAATAAATAAACAGCCTTTGGGGACAATATCACTTCATTAACAATTTTAGAAGTACGATATTTTTTTTTCAAAGAATGTGATTACATTTTGTGTGATGAAAATGTGGGTGCAAAATACAAATGATTAAAAATTAAAGCAATAATCAAATAGCCACAAAGAAATCAAACACCTCAAGATTGTGATGCTAAAAAGAAGAGAAATGGAGCATAATCGACAAAACACAATAAAATGCAAACTCCATTTGATTTATTGATTTGATTATCCCATGATTTGATGTATGCTCAATGGCATCGTAGATAATCGATTGTGCTCCATGATATCTAATGAAAAGGTGAGATTCATGATTATGCAAATGGATGGATGATGGCGAGTGATTATTCTAGTAGAGTAATGGTACAAGTATGGAAAAGTGGATAAAATGAATAGAAAAAGGAGGGTTTATATAGGAAATGAGAGGGAGATGAAGGGTCTTGGAAAAGTGACAATTGTCTTCAGGGAGGACAAGTGTCTAGCCATGTGGAATGAGATTCCACACTTGTCCTCAAGAGGAAATGACAAGTGTCCCCAAGAGGGACACATGTCTTGGAAGAGAATGACGTGTCTCTAAGGACACATGTCCATTTTGGGCACTAACCACCTAAAATTAGAATATCTTTTATAAATAAAAGATATTTAGGAGTGTGCACACATGTGGGAGGGGAGTTTAGGATAGGATAAGGTTGGTTAGGGAGGATAGGGTTGGTTAGAACCCATGGGTTAGGATAGGGGTTGGGATAGAAGGGTAGTTTAGGTTAGGAGACGTGTGAGGAATTTAATTAATTTAGAATTAATTAACAAGCTTAGAATAAAAGGATAATGAATTAAATTAAATAAAGTGAATTTATTTTATTTAATAGAAAAAAGGTTCAAAAGAGGAATTAACTAATTAACGGGGTTAATCAATTAAAATGGCTAGGGATATGGCATTATTAATTAAATTGATTTAACCAATGGGATGGGATGTCGCATATGATTAAATAATAAAAATTATTTAATTAATGTGAGCGGCCAATGGATTAAATTTGATTAAATTAATTAGTCAAATTCAAGTGTCTACACATTTAGAATTAAAATGTTCATAGTGGTGTATGGTAGTCCAAGGGAATAAAAGGCTTAATTTATAAAACCTACTTTTAATAATATACTATTTAAATAAATAATGAATAAAATAATATTTAAATTAATAATATTGGTAAGAGTGTTTGATTGGAAATAAAGATAAAGGTAGATATGTATTCTAGGCATAAATATCTTATACTAATAATTGCACCATGTGTAGCATGCAAGGGTATGTATATTGTGAGATGGTTATCTGAAATGAGAAATTGAAAAAAAAAATCCTTAAATGGTAAATGAAATTGGTGAAAATTTAATATTAAGTATTTATCAAATTTCAGGACATGAGATGATAAGTTAGTATGCGAAGGATCTAACTCAGGATCATATAAGGCCAATGATGGTTATGAGTTAATGATAAACAAGTGTAACTGGAATAAGACTGACCTACCTATCCACTTATGCTATGATAAGGCTTGTTTTCCCATGGCAGGAATGTTTTTGTGGGCAGCCATGCAACATAGAATTCTAACAGAAGATTAGTTCCACAAAATAGGGTTTGAAGGATCGTATAGATGTCCTTTATGTGAATCTAAATAGGAATCGGTGGATCATATATTGGTTGGATGCAGATATGCATCTGAATGTTGGGAATGGACCAAAACAAAATTACAGTGGAGCTCTGTTATCTCCCAAAATCTAAGAATGTTAATGGAAGGCTGGCCTTTATTGCATAAGAAAAGCATATACAAGGATTTATGGAAAAAATTTCCTTCAATTATGGTATGGGAGTTATGGAAAGAAAGAAATAGGAGAATTTTTTTAGATAAAAAAATGGAATCACATCAGTTATGCAACAAAATAGAGGCTTCAATTGTAGAAACTGTTAACAACGGGTTATGAAAGGATCAACTTAGAGATAGATCATTCACAACATGGGATAGTATCATGAGGAAAAATTGTTATGGCTTGATTATACCTACTCAATTTGGTCCAGGTGGAACCCAATATAAATGCCTAAGGGAGCAATGTAAATGGACAAAACCAGACTTTGGATGGTTTAAGTTAAACTTTGATGGGGCATCTAGAGGCAACCCTGGTACAATAGGGATAGGTTGTATTATAAGACCTCAGAATGGGTCCACTTATGCAAAGTTAGTAAAACCAATAGGGAAAGCAACAAACAATCAAGCAAAATTATTGGCTTTGGTGGAAGGATTAGATTTTTGAAAAGCATTAGGGATAAAAAAGTTGGCTATTGAAGGAGATTCCATCATAATAGTTAATGTGATCAGATCTAAACATTCACCCAATTGGAGACTTAGAAATTCCTTTTTAGACAAATCCATTAGGCTTGTAGACTCATCTAAAGAAACTACAATCAATCATATCTATAGGGAACAGAATAAAGAGGCAGATCAATTAGTAAATCAAGGGGCAGATAGCATATTTATTCAAAAATTAGGATATTTAAAGCTCCCAATGCATTAGCAGCTATATTTAGACATATATATATGTAAATAAATGATTAAATATACATACATGTATTTATATATGTATATATACAAATATGTATACATACACATATATATATGTATATATATATACATGTATATATGTATATATGTATATATGTATATATAAATATATATATGTATCTATATAGATGTATACATGTATGTATACACATGTATGTATACACATGTATATATGTGTGTGTGTGTGTGTATACATATATATGTATATGTATATATATATACACATATATATGTATATATATATGTGTGTGTGTGTGTGTGTATACAAACACACACACACACACACACACACACACACATATATATATATATATATATACAGATGGGGTAATATAGGTCGATTCTCATGTTTCCTGTAAGATTGAAATAGATCTTTGGAAATGTTCATAGAGGATTGTATATATATATATATATATATATATATATATATATATATATTATATATATATATATATATATATATATATATATATAGAGAGAGAGAGAGAGAGAGAGAGAGAGGTGGACATATAAATGTTGAGCTATAGATAAGCTTATGGGTATATAGACTTTCACACTTGTAGTTTGTTTTGAATGTATATTTGGGTTGGAAGAATTTTTGTGTCAAAGTTTATCATAAGTTTCGTATGGTTATGTCCTATTCGTTGCATATTGGTACAAGAGATATGGTTATAATGCAGTATCCTATGTATCTATTATCATACTATGCATAATGGGATATGACTACAGTTCTGCTAATGGGGTTTTCTGGTCGAAACGTTATCTTTGATGATTGTAAAGGATTGATATTCACTAGGCTGTGATTTCAGCATTTGGATCATTGGACTAGTAGATTTAAAATAAAAGTCCATTTAATTGGAGATCTGAGAGATTTAATTGCAATGTCCATTTAAAATCTAAGTCCATTTAATATTAGAGATCATTTAAGTGTAGATCTGGATTGTTACAGATTGGATTGGAATTATGTTTCTTCTTTATGGCAGAAAATGGGAAACTTAAGATGAAATGTATGTAAATTAAAAATAATGGTTTTTTCAACACTAACCCTCCATTTCTGGATGTTTTAGATGATAATCATATTCAATATTTTATAATTTTATGATTGTATGACAATCACTTTTAATGGCCTACTAACAATGATCTTAGCCAAAAGCTAGAGATGTATTTTGCAGGTGGGTTTGGACATATGATTGGCATATTATGTCCCTGATGATGAGTAGAAACCTTTAGTAAGGAACCAAAGCATAGAGAGGATCTAATCACACCACCAAGGAAATATTTGTGCCTAGCCTCAAGAGGGTTTCCCCGAGATAGACATGGATTTGGAAACTCCAGAAATTTGTGTATCTTGTATCTTGTAACTAGCAGCTAGACCATAAAATGTGGGTTTAAACTAGATTATTCTATGTTTGTCTGATCCCTTAAGGGATCTGGGAAAGACCAAAGGTTTTCTTCCCTCCACTCTTGTTGAACTTATAAGGCACTGAGAGCGGGGGTGAATTAGTGCAAGTAAAAACAATACAAATCTGATTATCAATTTCACCAACCTAAAACTCAATAGGCATATAAGAAATAACACCAAGTATGCAATCACCACATAAAGCATAACCACATCACACAAGAGTTTATATGTGGAAAACTCAAATGGGAAAAACCACAGTGGGAGTAGGTACCCACAAAGACCCACTATCTACAATATAGAGATCTGACTGATTAAGGTCTACAACACCCGATTAGGGGTACACCTAGTTAGAAGTATCTAAACCCAATTAAGAGCTATACAATAAGGCCTATGAGGACCAGCCCTATTAGGAGCTACCCAAGTTACTGGGATTTGCAAACACAAGTTAATGTGTCACCTGGTTAGAGGATTTAATGATCAGACCTATTAGGATCCAACTACACCCTATTAGGAGTGACCTTGTAAGAGGATTTTCTTGTTGCAACTGTTAGGGAGACAACAATTACAAATGATCTCAGTATAACACTTTTAGTGTCTAATAAGATCTGCTTCAAAACATTACAACATCACATATACTTCATTTCTCAACTCCTCTGATTACTGTACTCTCAGAAATACGAAATTCGCTAATGATCTTTACACATTCAAGCTCATACTAATATATCCTTTCATACCTCATCACACATTTAAAATCATCATTAGGTTGGCTAGAACCTTGTTACAATTTCCTAGGTTCAATTTATCTAGACAATCTTGCAATATACACCTTAGTTATGTCGGACACTGACATAACAAATCCAATTATGTGTCGTTTTATCGATCTGAGTGATTTTCATCACTACCGGTTAAGTCTCAGTCAGAATACCTAATCTGTCAATCAGATATCGTTCATCCAATCAAATCTACACATGTGGTCATGAACATGATTTCATCTACTAGTCTTCATTTCTTCTACCAAACCGCATCATCTCATTCTTTATAGATTTCCTGTACCGGTTGTCAGAATATAATATTGTCTGTCTTTTACTGGTTAAAGTCCTAATTATCGGTTTTGATAAAACTGTTTCTAAATTACCGGTTAAGCCTTGTCTGTTGACCTATAGGACTTAGATGATTGAATAAACATAGTTGCCATCAATGACAACATACAACATAGTCATCAAACAACAATCTAATCTCTTTACAAAACAGACATGTACCGGTTAAAAAAAATCATCAATGGCAACACTTACAAAAAAATTTGTCAACTAAGTGTGCAATACAAAAATTGACTATATGACATGTACTCGCCCTTAGCAATTGCTCCTATTACTCCCTCTTTGCATTACATTCAAAAATTTTACTGACTTTTGACTAACTCTTAACTATTACCCCCCCTTTGACAACAATGCCAAATAAAGAAGTAAAAAACATGAAAGATATATACATTTTACATCAAAATTTGCATCAGACCATATATATATATAAGAGTCATAAAGTGTTTACAAAGCAATTTTAGAAAAAACGTTACTGAAATGAAATTTCATCTGTTTGAGATCATTATCCCATGTCTCTAGCAATGTATCAGTAATCTCAACATGTGTCTTTATCTACCCTACTAATTCCTCCATTGCATCAACTGTGCTCATCTCAAGTGTAGCCAGAATAGCTTCTGAATCTTTGTATGCTTTTTGTAAAATTTCAACTTTAGGAATCAGTTGAGTCTAGAGCTCCTTCAATGATCTAACCCGTTTGACCTGCTCATATTCATACATCTCCAATTTGTGGTGTAAATCTACAACTGGTCTACCAAAAAGAATAGTTGAGTCATTCAGGGGTCTAAATGTGTCACTCAAGATTTCAAGTGCTTTCTCAACATCTTCCCTTTTCTCCTTTAAGTCAGCACAAAACAGTGAAACTTTAAAACAGCAGCCAAAATCTTTCCTCCGATTTCTAGTGCATTCTTCAACAAGTCTTTATTAACTGTGAGTTCTACCTTACCTTTATCTATCTCAAACATTAGGAGTTTTATCCTTTTCTTCTTGTAGTCCTTTTCAACTGATATGTATGCTACATCTTCAAAAGTCTTGATTTGTTCTTCGGTATCGGTAACCAACTATCCAAGTTTGTCAATAGGAGTGACAAACTTACAGTATTAGTCTCTGGTAGGAGACTCAACAAAATATCACCTATTATCTTGATTGTCTTTTCCTCTCTCTATTGTTCCTTCATTCTCTTTTTTTGAGCTTTAGATTGCATTGTTGTTGCAATCTCCATCAATTGAGAAGAACTCAGATTGGCCATATCAATAGGTCCTTTAATTCTCACCAAGTTGTCATTATCATCATCAATTATTTTCTTCTCCTTTGGCTCATTTTTCTCTACCTTTTCTTTCTCCATTTTCTCCTTCTTGGTCTTATCTTCTTCTGTCTTCTCTTCCTCAGTGGTGTCCTTGACCTGTGGTGGTTGTGTTTCCACATTTTGTTCACTCACCGGTACTTCCTCATCAATCTTTTCTTCTTGACTATCATCAACATTTACACTTACCGATGGAATTTGACTATTAGTAGGCCGTGTGTTTACTAGTGGTTCATCAAAGGTCTTTTCTTCAGTTTGCTTCTCCACTTTATCCTCTTGTTGCTCATGTTGTTCAAACATTTGAACATCAACATCAAATACATATATATTATCAATAGCATTATCAACATTGTCTTTGGTGTTATCATTAGGAATGAATATCGGTTCAGTATCAATCGAATCATCATACATATACTTGTTATCTGGTTCAAAATCTGTGATCTTAACACCTTTAGGAAGTTCTTTTGCCTTTAGCTTTTCAAAACTATATTCCTCAACTTGTTCATATTTTTCTTCATCTGAGATGAGACCTAAAGCCTTCTTGATCAAAATCTTAGTCTCCTTCTAGATTGATTCGGTCTCTCCTATTAACATTCTTGTTAATCTCTTTTTGGATCTGAATGATGCCCTTGCATTAACCTTCATCTATTCAATTTCTTCTACACTTGCTTCCGATTGCAGGCGATTAAAGATATAATCAATGAATTCTTTGACTTGGCTAATTGTTGCCTGCCACCTTGCATCAATAAGATTATACAAAGAATTTGGAATCTTCCCTTGTAGCTCAATAAGGGCTTTGCTAAATTTATTCATATTGAAGATGACTGCATCTTCAATCTCCCTTTGTTGACTTTCAAATAAATGAATAAAAAATGTATTCAAACCTTTGTATATCCCGTAATCCTTTATTATTTGAACCATTCTATTGAAAGAGTCTTCTAATGTAAATGGTTTCTTAGGTGACTTGCCCTTAGTGGTTGTCTTAGGCTTCTTAACACTTGCTCAAAGTTCTCATTTATCCTCCTCTGATTCAGTGGCCTCTTCATCATTTGTTGATTTGTGGGCTTGTTACTTCTTCCTCTTTCTAGTTTGTACTGGTTCAGTAGGTGGACCAACAATTTTATGCTTTCTCTAGAACTGAATTTTAGTTGGTTTCCCTCTTTGTGATTCAACCGGTTTGCCTTCTTCCATATTCTTTCCTACTACTTTGGATTTTGCAACTCTAGTCTTGCCAATAGGGGTACTAGTAGGGGTATCGGTAGGGATGCCGATAGGTACACTTGATTCTTCACCTTCCTTTGTTGCGTGCTTTTCCCTTGCTACTACTATCCATTGTTTTGTAAATCTTTCCTACTCAGTGAATGCTTCTACCTCCTTCCTTATTTTCTTAGCAATCACTGGTCTTTGTAACTCAAAGTGGACTTGTAGTGATTTTTCTTTGTAAGTCCCATATCTCTCTGCAGTGGTGTCTGTCAAATGATCTAATAGATGATTAGCATAAGCAATGAGTAGATCCTTGTCTACCTCATATCCCATAGGTAATAACCATGTGGTTCTAGGGATAATCGCTTCCATCATACAAGTGTCTGTATCTACCATAAAACATATTGTTTTCTCACAACGGTTGACTACTTATGCAAGTATACTCTCTCTAGAATGCATTTTCTTTTGAAATTCCTTTAAGTATCCCCATGAAATATTATCAAACTTATCCTTTAGTATCCTAATGTTTTTCTTCATCTGTAGTAGTGCAGGGGTACCTTCAATCCACTGAACATCTCCAATACCGGGGAAATGGTTTTGGAAATAGAAGAACAATCCCAAAATAAATTGTCCAAATTTGAATATCAGCTTCTTGTCTTTCTTCACGGCCTCTAGATTCACCATTAGTTGACTTCTTAGTGCCTCTACCAAATGATAGTCAACATTCTCTTTTACCATTCGGTAGGCAGTATGAATAGATGTTGTTGGTATACTATTCATTCTACTTGAATAGTAAATCTTGTACCCGATCACCATAGAGGCATATTTCATAGCTGGATCAATGATGTTGTTTACTGTCATGGATCTACCATCCCATCTTGATCCTATCAACTTCTCAACATCATTCTTGGGTACTGATCTTAGTAAGGGTACTTCACTAGTTGAGCAAAATCCGATTACTACATGGATGACTTCCTTAGTTATTTTATGTGGTCGATCCAAGCACATAAATTGATCATGAATGCAACTCAAAATAAATCTAACTAACTCATTATAAAAATCATTAATGAAGTTGACTGCATGATGGAACCCTTTCTCGGTGACACTCTTAAACTATTCTTTCAAAATACCCTTATTATCACATAATGATCTATATTGTTCATAAATAACTGATACACCCATGTCCTCCAATTTGCCGTGATAAAATGATCTGATATCCTTGACATGTAAAACTCCATATGGTACACTAGATAGGGCATTGACAGGGTCTGTTTCCTCTGATTTAAAAGGATGTCATTTGAACTCCAGTCATGGCCTCTCGGTCACATCAGCAAGATGCAGAGTATCCATACTAAAATATGAAAAACTTCTAAGCAAAGAGAAATATTTACTGATAAATACCTTTCCTACTTCTAAACTAGGGTTTCACACTATCAAAACCTTCAAAACTCGATCACCGATACAAAATGCATTGTCGATCACCTCAGATCTCTACTAAACATGCTGAATGCTACAATCACAAACCTTTTTTCCTTTGCTCACTCGCCAAATGCTCTCAAGATCGCAATGTGATAAATGAAATTCAAAATGTTCTATTTATTTGTCTTCTAACTACTGCATTAAATGCTTTAACCGACAAAAACCTAAAATGCCTTAGAACACTCTTAAGCATATTTTTGGTTACTAAAACTCAATGATATTTACCGGTTATGATTCAAAGGACTTATAAACATCAAAATGCATCAGATTATGATGATTTAACTTACAATACTTCATCCAGGGGTTCATCTCAAGATTTGACAATAAGCTCACCCCAAGTTGTAGAAACAACTTAGTTTGATAGTGATGGACTCTCCACACTAGGTGAAGAATTTGATTCCTCAGTTGGTTTGTCATCACTCTTCTTCTTCCAAGTTCTATTCATCTCAGCTCTAGTTTCTTCAATATCAACTTTCTGCTTTCCTTTCCGATCTACAGGATGATTCATCGGTCAATTCTTCTATGTTCTGCAAAACTTAACAATGTGTCCCAGTTTGTTAAAATGATAACATGCCATTTCAGATGCTCTCCACAATCTTGCATTGCCTCTACCTATCCTTCTTTTGTAGTTCATTTCCACATGTCCAAATTTGTTGCATATTGAACAAATCACATTGATTCTTTTCTCCATCTCATAAGGACTAGACCGGCTAACATAGGATCTTTTCCAATTAGTGCTTCTCTGGTCATTGAAATTACTTCTCCAATCACCAACAGTTCTTGGATTCATATGATGTGCTGGATAATTAGCTTCATACCTGCATCAATAGATCTATGCCCATGCATGTTTCATGTATAACGAGTAACCTTCAAAAAATTTAGGCACATATCTATTATTAGGTCTATAACCAGTATTAGCATCAAATCTTCTTCTACAAACATTAGCAGTATGTCCTGGTTTATGAAAATTAAATCAAATAGGTTTGTAAGCTTTCTTACCAATAGGTTTCTGAGCCTTAGGAGCTGATTTACCTTCATGCATGTTGCTCTTGGTACCGTAAGGTTCTCCCTTCTCAAATGTATTGTATCCTAGCCCAAATGTATCACCTTTCATCCTATGAGATTAGATCTATTCATCCAGCATGGTAGAACTCTTGTTGAATTTTGCAAGCTTCTCATTAGCTTCTATAAGCTCTTTAGTAAGATCTTCATTTTGCTTCATAAGAGTCTCTCTAAGAGACATTTCCATGTCAAGATCTTCTTTGATTTCTTCTTCCTCTTCTTTCTCCTCATGCTAGTGTGCATAAAGAGTGTCATTCTCCTAATTTATCTTAAGATCTTATGATCTTTCTCTTTGATCTTTTCTTCATCTTCCCTCCTAGGTTCAAGTTATTGACTAATCCGGATTGTAAGGGCTTCAAGATCTCTCCTTAGGTTAATTTTCTCACCATTTAGTTTCTCCACTTCCTCAACCAATGCATCTATTTTTTCTTCATCAGAAGAGATTGTTTAATTGATCTCCAACAATTGTTCAGTTAGTTCCTTCCTTTTAGCTAGTGATGTCTTATACTTGCCTCTTAGGGTTTCTAGTTCTTCCTTGGTTTCTAAAAGTCCCCTAGCCATCTCTCGGTAACTCATTCTTTCCCCCATATTTTCCTTAGGATTAGAGATCCCTTCCAAGTGATTAAGCCTTAAGGAAGTTTGGCTATGATACCAATTGATGAACTTATAAGGCACTAAGAGGGGGGGTGAATCAATGCAAGTAAAAACAATACAAATCTGATTATCAATTTCACCAACTTAAAACTCAATAGGCATATAAGAAATAACACCAAGTATGCAATCACCACATAAAGCATAAACCACATGACACAAGAGTTTATACATGGAAAAACCAAATGGAAAAAACCACGGTGGGAATAGATACCCACAAAGATCCACTATCTGTAGTATAGAGATCTGACCGGTTAAGGGCTACAACACTCGGTTAGGGGCACACCCGGTTAGAAGTGTCTAAGCCTGGTTAAGAGCTATACAATAAGGCCTGTGAGGACTAGCCTTATTAGGATCTACCCAAGTTACTGGGATTTGCAAACACAAGTTAATGTGTCACTTGGTTAGAGGATTTAATGATCAGACCTATTAGGATCCGATGGCACCCTGTTAGGAGTGACCTTGTAAGAGGATTTTCTTGTTGCAAATTTTTAGGGAGACAACAAGTACAAATGATCTTAGTATAACACCTTCAGTGTCTGATAAGATCTACAATAGAATATTACAACGTCACATATACTTCATCTCTCAACTCCTCTGATCACCGCACTCTCAGAAATATGAAACTCACTAATGATCTTTACACATTCAAGCTCATACTAATATATCCTTTTATACATCATCACATATTTAAAATCATCATTAGGACAGCTAGAACCTTTTTACAATTTCCTAGGTTCAATGTATCTAGACAATCTTGCAATGCACACCTTAGTTATGTTGGCCACCGACGTAACAAATCCAATTCTGTGTCGTTTTACCAATCTGAGTGATTTTCATCACTACCAATTAAGTCTTAGTCAGAATACCTACTCTATCAATCAGATCTCATTCATCCAATCAAATCTACACATGTGGTCACAAAGATGACTTCATCTACTAGTATTCATTATTGCTACCAAACCGCATCATCTCATACTTCATAGATTTCATGTATCAGTTGTCGTAAAATAATATTGTCTGTCTTTTACCGGTTAAAGTCGTAATTACCGGTTCTGATAAAACTATCTCTCCCTACCGGTTAAGCCTTTCCAGTTGACCTGTAGGACTTAGATGACTGAATAAACATAGTTTCCATTAATGACAACATACAACATAGTCATCAAACAACAATTTAATCTCTTTACAAAATAGACATGTACCGGTTGCATCAAGAAAAGAAACAATTATCGATTAAGATCAAATGCCAATAATTATTTCCTATTGGTGCCCAGACTAAATGGAGGTGTAACAATTAATTTTTTTTAATAATAAATTTTTTTATGGCTTCAGCCTTATATCGATAAAAAAAAAAGTATTTCTCAAATTTCTCTCTCTCTCTCTCTCTCTCTCTCTCTCTCTCTCTCACACACACACACACACACACACACAGATATATATATATATATATATATATATATATATATATATATACACATGATCTAAGATATTTTGGGAGATATGGACCATACAATAAAACATATTTTCCATGAAGGGAACATAAAAGAAGATTTTTTTAATCAAACTATGCTATTGATCAAAATTGTGAATCCATCATATGAGACATCACATCTACCTCGAGCAGACTTACCCTCTGTATTGGTGTGGAGCTTTCAGGTGCCTCCACTATGAAATGCAGGGCAAAAAGGGTATATTGGAGCTACAACATGACAGGAATGTAGAACATTTGGAGATTAGATCCAATCCTTTAGGATTTGTATAGATTTGCAATGATGGTCGAAGGGATAGCTCTCGTTTATAAAATACTCAATGTTTAAAATGGGAAAGCATAGATGGTTGATCCAAGGATGGAGGGGTCTTTTGTGTTGAGCAATGAGGAAGTGGAATTTATCCAAATTTGAGAATGTAAGTGCAACTATTTGCAGGTGGTAGAGGAGTGATTGAAGGCAAATTTTGACTTTGATGGTGATTTTGAGGAAGACACCTTCTACGGGATTATTAGGTGCTATGTTCTGGAAGGACCCCATGTGCATAGTGTCAAACTGTTGGAGAGGTTCATGTATAATAACATCAAAATGATGAGAGACTGTGGGATGATAGAGAAGGCCATCTGGTGATTGGTTGCCCCTATTATGTGCGAGGTTGTTGTGGGAGCCCTAAAGATACTGAAGGAGTCCTTCCAAGTAAAGGTGGAAAATACATTCAACATTGAAGAGGTCATCAAGGATGAGAATATGACATACACTATATTAGCAATGAGGTATTCTTTGGAGAGAAATAACATGGAAACTTATGAATACATGATGACTGTAAATGGGAAGTGTAGCATCCTAAAATTGCTCCCTTTGCAATTTCTACTACACTTAGGTCTTCACCTTAGTGTTTGCGTCCCTTGGCATGATTGAAGACCTGATTATGCTCTTGCACATCACAGATGGAATCTAACTCAAATGGCACCTCACATAGCTCCTTGTGCCTGCCCTAAAATAGGGTAGGACCGTGGCGCCATGCCATGGTCCTCCCTAGATTGGGCCTAATTTGTACCCCTTGACCTATCTGGAGTGGGATTTCTCTCTCGGTGTTGGCTCATGTCGTAAAATCATCCAATTTGACTGATGGACAAGTATATAAAGAGGATTTGCCCTCTCATTTGAAAACATCACATTAACACACAGGATATCAAGCACATATGAGATCAAGCATTCAAGAATTCAAGCAATTGAGTATTATCAGTCTTCTTTCAGCTTAGGAGCAACAATAAAATCAAGTTTCAAGCATTGAAAGAGATATTATTAATCATATTTTTTTGAAGACTTTCTAAACCCTAATTTCATTTAGAAGCAAGGAGAACTTCACAAGGAGGTGTCATAATTCAATTTTCATTCATAATTCAGCATCTCCCTCCAAAGGAGATCATTTCCTTTCGATCATTGCAATTACATTTATTTCAATTTTATGGTTAATTCCAAAACCAAGGTTTGACCTAAGGAAAACCCCTATTCCCAACACATTTCACTTTCTTTCTATATGTAAGAAACAGGTACTGAGTTCTACTCAGATTAGGCCTCATTCACAACGATAAATCATCTCCATTTGGTGTGCAAAAATTTCAAAGGACCATTGTCATGTGCCATTGTCCCAACATTTTTTGAGAAATTTTGGGGAGAAGATTAGATTCAACTTACATTACTTAGATCTAGGTGTGCGTGAAAATCCCACGACTCTAGCTCACAGTTTTCATGCTCTTACCTTCATTTTTCAGCAGTTTACCTTATTTTCACACTTCAACTCACAAAAGAGATACCCCCTTCAATCCAAATTCACTTAGAATTTAGTCTTGATCTGATTCATGACTAGATCTCATAAATTCTCTATCCTCTTTTGAATGTAAAGGCCCCAAGTGAAAAAATATCTCTAGTGGTTTTCATTACTTGGGTGGAAACCCTAGAGAAATCATTTTTCCCCTTCACATTTTGGTGAAACCGACATGTCCTATGCTTTCTTTTGATTTTTGTTTTCAGATCTGAGTGTTTATGCAATTTACAATTCAAATTTTCATTTACAAGTTTGATTTCCATGCAAATTTTAAAAATTTAGAGGTTAATTTCACTAAAACCCTAATTTTTAAATTCAAAATTGAACTTGTGATTTGTTTAATTTGGATAAATTATTTCAGATCTAAGTGTCTTTCAAATTTCCAAAATTCAAATTTTCCTTGCAAGTCAAATTTTTAAATTAAGTGGTTAAATTTTAAAACACAAATTTTCAAAATTTTATAAAATTGAGCTTGTGGGTTGTTTAAATCTTTAACTTCACATTTCAAATTTGTTTCAAATTCAAATTTGTAATCTTGGATCTAATTTTAAATTTAAATTATAAAATTAAGAGGTTCTTTTCACGAGACCCTAATTTTAAATTTAATTTATTGTGGATAATTTCAAATTTAAATTTTAAAACTATAGTGTCATAAAATTGTGCCCCCTGCAATTTTAACCACATTCGAAGTCCTCACTTTGGCGACGACACCCTCATTTCTAACCAAGACCTCTTTCTACATTTTCACCCTTGACCCCTTCCTATTTGAGCCCTGAGGTAGCCTCAGGACCTTGTCTAGGCCCCAAGATAGGGCAGGACAAGGGCATGGCACCCCTGTCCCACCCTCTTAGGGTGGCCCCAAGATAAGTCCTCCCAACCCTATCTACATTTCGGGATCCCAAATCTCCCCGATGTCGACCTTTGGTGAGATGAATTAATTCTCCGAGGCATGTATAAAAGGGAATTGGCCTTCTCATTTGCAAATAGATGATATACATGAATGAGAAAAAGGACAAGGAATTCAAGTAGAAGGTCTTCATTATTGTCATCAAGCATTCAAGTCTTCAAGCATTCATCAAGTCTTCTTTCTTCATGTGTCTTCTTCATTCATCCATTGGAACAACATTATAACATTCATTTGCAAGCATGTGTGTGTTAGGGTTTTTTCATGTTACATGCCATTCCATGCAACACTTGTGATTACATTCAAGAAGCAAAGAAATCATCATCAAGTTGCAGATCTACAAGGTATATATTTCCATTGTTTACATTGAAGCATTTGCAATTACTTTATTTCAAGGTTGATTCCTCAACTGGGGTTTGACCAAGGCAAACCCCTATCTACAACCTTTCTTCCCTTCTTTTTTGTGTGTAGGTTGTAGGTGTGTAGTTGTAATTGCAGGTTTGAGCTTCATTTGTAGAGATAGAAGAACCCTTTTCATTTCGCGGATTTTGTGGAGGACCATGTACACTGTCGCCATGATCCCGACGAATTTTCTCCAAATTTGCAAGGCAGATCTGTACCAATCTAATTAGCTCATATCTAAAGTTATAGTGTGATCCCGATCTGATAGCTCCTCAATTCACTCATTTTCTCTCTCTTTTCCACATAGATAGCAAGTCAACTTTCCTATTTATAAAAGAGGGTAAATCACACTTCAACCCTTGCAATCCACTTGGAATTCACATCCTTGTCTCCCTTGGATTTGGATCTAGTGTATTCAAGCCCCACTTTTGAATGTAAATTTCTCCCAAGTAAAAATCATCCTAGTGACTTCCTTTCTCTCTCCTAGGTGGGGAGCCACTAGGGTTCAATTTTCCCCTTTACATTTTGGTGAACCCAACGTATTACACATTAATTCTGATTTCTCATTATTAGATCAGATTAATTGCAATTTGTATTTTAAATTTTCATCTCCAAGTTTCATCTTTTTGCAAATTTTAGAGGTTAATTACATAAAAAACCCTAATTTTTCATTTTGACAAAATTGAGCTTGTGAAGTGTCACATTTTAATTGCTTGTTTCAGATCTGATTTCTATTTCAAATTTGCAATTCAAATCTGTCTCTTTATTCTAAAAATTTAGTGGTTAAATCATAAAACCCTAATTTTTAAGATTCTTCAATTTTCGACCTTTGACTGCAAGTCTGACCAATCTAGACATCTCCAAATCGGCTATTTTTTTGGATTCCGCACTATAATCATAATTTCTATCATCCCTGAAAAATTTGAAAAAACTTGGTCAGATCGTGTGCACTTTTGCCACGGTCCTCGACTTTTTTCATGAAATTTCGGGAGACGAAATTGATTGTATTTTCCTGCCCAAATCTAGAAAATTGGTGTACTTTATCAATTTTAACACCCTCTAAGGTCGAACACAAATTCAAATTTCATAGTTTCAAATTTGCAGTTCAAATTCCATTTTCCCTCCTTTATTAAATTTTCTATGCATGTATGGGGTGAACATTATTACTGTTGAATGACATATGAGTTTCTTGTTTGATCATAAGTGCATATGGAGTTCTTATCTTATTTTTCTAATTTAATTTCAAGTTACATTAAAGATGTTCATGATGTTCCCTTTCATGCATATGATGATAGTTTAGTTCTCTCTTTCATTCATACCTATGATTTACCCTCTCCCAAAATTTATCTCATTAATGCGGGCATATTGGTGCAAAAAGGGAATGTGGACACTTTTTTCAAAGATCTCCCTCCTAAAGATGAATCTTTGGATAATTGTGTTCCTTCTTCTCCTAAAAAGTACCTCCCTTATAAGAATTATCTAGTGCAAGGGGATGATATTATGGCTACTTATCCTAGTGATACTATACCTTATTTTCATTATCTTCCCTCTAAAGATGCAACATTCATTACATATGATAGTCCTTTTTTTCTAATGAGTGTCTTGAACATAAAGATACCTTAGAACAAGAGGATGATATTATTTCTCATCATAATTCTCTCTCTCCCAAAAATCAAGAGCCTAACAAAAATCAAATCAATTCCATTCATGTTCCTAGAAAACCAAAAATTCTTCTTGATTATCATGATGTGCCTTACACATTTACTAATGAGGTAGTTTATGAGAACATAAGTGAAACATCATATTCTTTCTTAGTTCCTACAATCCTCTCTTCAATTCACTTAAATACACCATCTCCTACCAAATAAGTTCCTAAAGAAGGACTCTTAGAGGATGATTGGGGGTCCTTATATTTCACTCCCACCTTTTCTAGAAAGTCTAAGATGCCTGAATTTCATATTCCAAATTTTTCTCTTAACACAAATCCTGAATTTGATTCAAGCATGTTAAAAATAACATTTGACGATGAATGGCATATTCATCACAATCATTTAAAATAGCATTCAAGTTCCTATTATGTTTCTCCTCACTATTTGACATTGTTAGCCTACTTATTGGGGGCTCCTTGTCATTCATGGTAGTACAATTTCAGATGCAATCATAATTAGTGAGAAACATAATAGTCTGTTTATTTTTGCCTCTATGCTTGGGGGGCAAGAATATTCCTTTTCCTCTTTCTAAGGTTTCACAATTTTCTTTATGGAGTACATTATTCATAAACTTGATGTCCTTTCTTGCATGGAGTTCTCCTTCATGCGAGCACATGTTTGATTTGTGCTTAGGATCTTTTCCTTTCTTGAAATGGTACGTCTATTATGAACAATCTCTCCTTAGAGGACTTTTGTGAACCTTTTTCTTCTTCTTTCTCTATCCTTGTAAATTACCTCTTCTATTGTGTTATTCATAACTTGATGTCCTTTCTTGAATGGAGTTATCCTTAATGAGAACGCATGTTTGTTCCTTGGTTAGGATGCATTCCTTTCTTGAAACGATATGTCTCTTATGATTAATCTCTCTCTATAAGTTGTGTAATTATTTTCATTTTCCTACACTTGGGGGGAAATGATCTCTCTCCCTCTCTCTTTTTATAAGGATCCACTTGTCCATATTGTGTGGATGATGTGAGATTTATTACTTGATGTCACTTCTTGTGCATAATTGTTGATTGTTTTCTCAAGGATTCTCTCTTATACAAGAGGTGTAAGTCCTTGATTACAACCTCTTTCACACTTGGTAATGTACATCTATAATAAATCCACCCATCACCGATAGGGCTAAAAGTGCATCATCCTTCATCAATAATCTCTTTCACCTAGCAATAGGACGAATGATGAAATTCTTGTTCTCTCCTTTGCTTCGTTCTAGAAGATGTAATATTTGGCTAAGACAACTCCTCTTGGGGGTAGATGTCTTTGGAAAAAAGATCTCTTCTCCTCCAAGGATCTCCTTTACACTTATGACAAGATATCTCTTTTCAACTATCTTATCCTTGCTTGAAGAGTATTCCCTCTCTTGCATATATTTATGATATTGTTGCATAATGGATATCTTCTTTGTGTTGACAGTAGGTATCCTGATAACTCAATGATGAACGGATAGTACCAAACCGGTACTGAGAGGGGGGGGGGGTGAATCAGTACAGATAAAAACACAATATTAAACCGGTTTGCCAGCAGACACTATGCTTTGGCAGACAAACAGTAACACCAGTCTTAAACAAAGTACAACCGGCAAAACCCAGAGTAACTGAGACAAGCATAAACCGGTTGACACTTATCTTCTCATACAATCTAATGCTTCATTTCCATTTCACCCTAGTGCATGAATAGGTAATCTATTATCAAAAGATATATAACCAGCTAGATCAACATGATTTACCTTCAGACACAAATTACTCAAACCATCACAAGAATATCACCACACATGACACATAGATTTTTCACATGGAAACCCAACTAGGAAAAACCATGGTGGGGATGAATACCCACAAGCTATTTTTGAACTCTTTAGAAGTCCACTCTGTTAGGAGCCTTGCCCAGTTAAAGACTGATACAATAGGTTATGTTAGGAACTGATCCTGTTAGGGATCACCCGGTTAAGGGATGGCTAGAATACCCAGTTACGGGTTAAACCCTGTTAAAGGTTACCTTGTTAGAGGATTTCAAGAAATCAATGGTTTTGATTCACCCTGTTAAAGGATTTACAGTAAGCTGGTTAAAGCTACCCTATTAAGGGATTTCCCAACTATTGAAGTGGTTAGAGATCAACAGGTATAACAATGATCTGGTAACAGCACTCAATGCCAATGTAGATCCACTTTAGCTCCTCTTCACCTTTTGCACTTACACTCTGCAGGTACCACTTCTCTCTCCTGGTCTAGCAAGAATCACATATCTCTTCTCTTGGATACACACACACAACTTTTTGCCAACAACCTCAGTAAGAGACACAACATCGACCTTATAGGAAATAGATAGGTCGGTAGCATAAACCCTAAACCCTAAACCTGTTAGGTTAAGCAATTCAAACGGTTCAATCTTGACCATTGAGCACATTGCATTAAATGCAATAGTCTTAAACCAATCTCAAGACATTCTCCATCGTTCTTTTTCCACCGATTTCATGGTGGTTGATAACTCATGATGCATTATCACCGTTTACAGACTCCACACATTCCCAAGGTAGATAGGAACAATCTCCTTCATGCAAGATCCTTCATGTGCACAAGGCTAACGTGGCAACATGATCTGTTCTTCATTACAATGCTAACTCATCACACACTATGTTAACATCTTAAGGGTGGGGCACCCACACTGCTCCTTTGTACTATACTCTTATCTTGTGCATTGTACAGTGGGACATTCTTGGAACTTGAGGGAAGACTCTTAGAAAAAGATGTCATCACTTTTCTCTTCTATAGTAGGTTATTCTTGGAACCAGAGCATAGACTCTTAGAGAGAGATAATGCTACTTTGTCCTGGTACAATGGGTCATTCTCAAAACTAGAGCACAGTCTCTTAGAGAGAGTTGTCTTCACTTCTTCTTTTCTTGTACATTAGGTCATTCTTGGAATCAAAGCACAAACTCTTAGAGTGAGATGATGCCACTTTTCTCTTATGCAGGGTGATTATTCTTGAAACTAGAGCATAGACTCTTAGAGCAAGATATCACGCCTTTCTTGACACCTGTACTATACATTCCATAATAAGTTGTAGCATACTCGATCATAGACTCCTATGAGGAGCTTCAAACCTCACTTACACAAACACACTTGAGGTTGAGAGGAACTAACGGTGTTCCCACTCTCCTCCCTTATATGGATCACCCAGACAGGCTTTAGGGGCTAGATTTCCATGTCCTCTCCATGTATCACCTAGTTTTAGGGGAAAGATGTCCATGGTTTCTCTCTTGTTTTCCTTTCTTCTCATGGATCACCAAAGTGTGTACTCATGTCCTCTCTCTCCTTCCTCTCATGAACCCATAGTTTTCCTATTGATGGTTCATGGATGATGTCATCTTTTCTCTTTTATGTGATTGCTTGTGTTTATGTGATGGCATTGGTCTTTATGTCTTGATTAGTTGTTGAGAGATCTAATTATCGAGGTCTCTTCGGCTAGTTGGTTTGTTGTCTTGTGTCTTGTTTTTGTCATGTGTCTTTTGCGCTCTGTTTTTGTTTTGTGTGCTCTTGCATATGTTTGAGTGAGTTAATATCCTAAGATTGGGAACTTGGTTCCTCGAGATTAGTGACATCTTATACTCCTTGTGGTATTGCTCTACATCTCTCATATTCATCTCTCTATTTCTTCTACTTTACCAATAGTAGTGGTGTAAGTCGTACTCCCACTAAAGTGAGGGCTAAATGTAGTGTCATAAAATTGTGCCCCCTACAATTTTAATCACATTTTAAGTCCTCACTTTGGCAACAACACCCTCCTTTTTGACCAAGACCTCTTTCTACATTTTCACCCCTTGAGCCCTTCTAGTTTGAGCCCTGAGGTAGCCTCAAGACTTTGTCCGGGTCCCAAGATAGGGAAAGACAGGGGCCTATCCCCCCTAGGATAGGGGTGTGGCGCTCCTATCCACCCTCTTAGGGTGGCCCCAAGATAGGTCCCCTCGGCCCTATCTGCACTTCGGGATCCCAAATCTCCCCGATGTCGGCCTTTGGTGAGATGAATTAATTCTTTGAGGCATGTATAAAGGGAATTGGCCTTCTTATTCATAGATAGATGATATACACGAATGAGCAAAGGAATTCAAGTAGAAGGTCTTCATTATCGTCATCAAGCATTCAAGTCTTCAAGCATTCATCAAGTCTTCTTTCTTCATGTGTCTTCTTCATTCATCCATTGGAGCAACATTATAACATTCATTTGCAAGCATGTCTATGTTAGAGTTTTGTCATGTTACATTTCATTCCATACAACACTTGTGATTACATTCAAGAAGCAAAGAAATCATCATCAACAAGTTTTAGATCTACAAGGTATACATTTCCATTGTTTACATTCAAGAATTTGCAATTACTTTCTTTCAAGGTTGATTCCTCAACTGGGGTTTGACTAAGGCAAACCCCTATCCAAAAAATTTCTCCCCTTCTTTTCTATGTGAGGGTTGCAGGTGTGCAGCTATAATTGTAAGTTTGGGCTTCATTTGCAGAGACAGAAGAACCCTTTTTGTTTCACGGATTTTGTTTAGGATCATGTACACTGTCGCCATGGTCCCAATGAATTTTCTCCAAATTTGCAGGGAAGATTTGTACCAGTCTATTTAGCTCAGATCCAAAGTTATAGCATGATCCTGAAATGGTAGCTCCTTATTTCACTCATTTTCTCTCTCTTTTCTACATAGTCAACAAGTCAACTTTCCTATTTACAAAAGATGGTAAATCAAAATTCAACCCTTGCAATCCACTTGGAATTCACATCCTTGTCTCCCTTGGATTTTGATCTAGTGGATGCAATCTCCTCTTTTGAATGTAAAGTTCTCCCAAGTGAAAATCATCCTAGTGACTTCCTTTCTCTCTCCTAGGTGGGGAGTCACTAGGGTTCAATTTTACACTTTACAAAAACTAAGTGGTTAATTATAAGAGCTCTAATTTTTAAATTTAAATTCAACATTACATCTAATTTTTTAAAATTTTAAAATTAAGTGGTTCTTTTTACAAGGCCCTAATTTCAAATTTTCCTTTAAATCACTTTCAATTTAAATTTTTAAAATTAAGAGGTTTTTTTTTATCCCTAATTTTAAATTTGAATTCCTATCTCCTGGTGGGTAATTTTAATTTTAAATTAAGAGGTTTTTTTAGCAAAGCCCTAATTTTAAAATTCAATTTCCTAGGGAATTGCATCTTTTCAATCAATTTGCTTATTTAATTGAGTAATCATTTTTTTCTAAATTTTTGCACTATTCAGTTACTTTTCAAACTTCAAATTTTAAATCTCAAGTTTTCCTCCCTTAAAACATGAGTTTTACTACTATTATTCCAACCTATAATATCCCCGTGAGAAGAATTTGTAGAATTAAGGCTTCCCAAGGTTTAATTACCGAGGAGATGGAGCCTAATTTGGAAACTTTATTTCATAAGGATGTTGGTGGCTCTTCCAATCCTACAAATGTCCCCATTTATACTCATTCTTTAGACAATTCTCATGATGTAGAGTACCCACTAACTAGGGTTTCCATTGACCAATTGGAGAAGATTGACAATCAATTTGAAAATCTTCAACAATGGATGAGTCAACAATACTCGGAAAGTGAAGCTCTCCCATCGATTGAAGGATTGAAAAGAATGGTTCAAAGTGATAAACTTGGAGTCGATATCTTGTGTGGTATTGCTCATATTGTTGATTCTAATATTATGTCTATGAAGATTTGTGCCGAACTTCTTGGTTATACACAACCTCCTAGTCAAAACAACCAGTCCATCCCTTTGACTACTTCTATGGCTAGTGTCTCTACCTTTACATCCAATATCATGGCCACTTCCACTCAAAATATCATACCTATGCATGTTATTCAAGGGGAAAATTCCTCTATTCATAATTCCTTCATTCCTCCTACTATGAGTCTTCTATTTGTTACCCCATCCTCTCCAATACCTACCTAGCTACCATAGTGTTCCACCTCCTTATTCTCAACAACCACCTTTATATATCCCTCCTTATTTAAACCACCACCTTCATACAACAACATCACCCCTCCCTCTTTCAACAATGTTACCCCTCCTTCTCAATCTAACATGCCCAATTTCAACTCTTCCACTGAAGCTACCATCAATAGTCTAGCCCAAACAATGTCTCCCTTACAAAAATAAATATCTTCCATGAATCAATCTAAGTATAGTGTTCCCACATTTGACATAGCAAGCTTATTTTCTAATGACATTTTTCATGTTGTCCCTCCTGAACATGTGGAAGTTCATCAATTGGAGCTTTATAATGGAAAAGGTGATCCCTTGACTCATGTGAAAACATTTCAAACTTTGTGTAGTGACTTTGCTCATGACCAAATACTTTTCGCTAAATTGTTTACTAGAACATTAAGGGATAAATCTTTGCAATGGTATTTTTCTTTCCCTCCTTATTCTATTACTTCATTTCAACAATTAGCTAATGCTTTCATTCGACAATTTCACAATAATATTGGTCCTAAAATTACTTTGACTGATTTGATGCATTGTAAACAAGGTGTTAAAGAAAAAGTGACTGATATTATTGGTAGATATAAACATTTCTATTCTCAAATTTCTTTTCATGTGCCTGATCAAGATATTCAAAATAATTTTATTGCTAATTTGAAAAAAGATATTAGGGATAAATTTCTCTTCTCTGAGTTTACTTCCTTTACACATTAGTGCGAAGTAATTCACAATTATCATCTTACCATGAGTCAATTGGAACAATTATCATCTTACCATGAGTCAATTGGAACAATCATCCTCTTCAATGGCTCTAAGTGATAAAAGTGAAAGTCCTCAACAACCTTTTACAAAGTTCTAACCGAATAAGGGATTCACCAAATTCAATGAAAACAACAACACTCAAGTAGCAGTCACAACAGGTATGCCTCCTTTATCCAAATATTTTAGAAAATAATTCACTCCTCTTAATGAATCTTTGCATAGTATTATGACACAATTGTTACAAAGGAATGTGTTGAAGCTTCCCCCTATTAAACTAATTGATACAACTTAGCCTATTTCACCTTCCTTTAATTCCAAAGCCTTTTGCCAATACCATCATTAGCTCGGTCATGACACTAAAAAGTGTTATTCCTTGTGAAGTAAGATTCGAGACTTGATTGATAATAATAACATTTATGTGGCTAGTGTGAATGATAAAGGAAACAAATCTATCGCTCTTCCTAACCAAAATCTTCAAATCTTCACTAATCCTTTACCATCTCATTCTACTAATGTGATTGAAAGTGAACAATGTACCTGTAGACACTCAAAATTGTCATGTCTAATTAAATAAATATTTTATTTATTTAATTATCTAAGCCTAATTCTTCTATTAATTAAATAAATTTTTATTTATTTAATTAATTCATTTATCCTCTTCTAGCCTTATTTCTCATTTAAATAAATACATTTATTTATTTAAATTATCCCTTTCCTAAATTAAATAAATATTTTATTTATTTAATTGTCCTACTTCTTCTATTAATTAAATAAATCTTTATTTATTTAATTAGTTCATTATCTTTTTCTACACATGACACATGTCATTCATCTCTTAATTCCTACACTACCTACCTCTTTCATTATTTTGGTATTTCTTATACCTACCCTCTAATCCTAGCCGACCTCTCTTTTTACACCTCTCAATCTTAACCCTCCATTTCTTATTGTGTCTTCTATTTAAGGAGATGCTTTCTTCATTATCAAACCCTAATGACACATCCTAATGACTAATGACTGATTTTGGAGTACTTGGCTACACTACGATTCTACTTGCAACCACATTCCGTTCTTTGTTGAGCTCTTGTGCATACAAAAATCTGAGAGCAAGCATATCAAACAAGATCAATGGAGATAGGAAGAATGGAGATCAAAACCCTAGTGGACATGTGATGGTATAATCTTTGTGATTTTGAGTTGTTTTGCATCGTCTTAGGTTATCTCCATATGTTATGGTGGATCTTTGTTCATTGTTAGGCTAGGGTTTCGTGGTTGAATCCATTTTAGTCTTTCAATATTGTTGTTTATTGCTATCCATTTTCACCATACACATTTTGGCACGCCCGGTGGGACACTTGTCCCTTTGCATTTAACATTTTTGTTGCAGATTGTGCATTTTTGAAGTTGCAGATCGGACGATTTCGACGACATTTTAGGGTTTTTCCGCGTCTGCGAGTGTTCGGATCGCGTTTCTGTATTTCAGAGGCGTCTGTGATATCTTGGATCGCGTCTGTGTTTCTGTCATTTTTATTTTTGCAGGTTTCCGAAAGTCGCGTCTGTGATCCCGAATCGCGTCTGTGAACCATCTGATCGCGTCTGCATAATAAAGAGGCGTCTGTGTTCTGAAATCACGTCTGCGAATCACAGAACCGCGTCTGTGTCGGACAGACGCATCTGTGTCTGGTATAACAGCGTCTGTGCATTTTGTTTTGCAAAAATTTCAAGTTTTTCGATTCGGGTTTTCGGATTTTGTATTTAGGGTTTCAGATCTGGTTTATTTTCGGCTAACCTTTGCAGATCTAGCTAACCTGGTTTGTGCAGCTTGCTTTGGAGGCAAATACGTTTTGTTGAAGGCCCCTTTTTACAAAGTCTTTTTGGATTTTCTTAAAATTTACCTAACTTGTGTGCTTGCAGGAAGGGGTTATCATTTGAAACAACCCAAACTACTAACAATTTTGTTGCAGGGCCTTAGCTAGGGTTTTGTAATTTTATTTGTGTGCCTTGTCTTCATAGCTTAGCAAACACTTCAATTGGTGCACTAAAATTGGACCATTGTCTTTTGTGTCTTGAGCAATAGGCTCTTTTTGTTTATTCTTTAGAGGGCCTGTCTTCCCGTGTGGTCATTAGGACTACTAGTGAGAAGAGAACGACCCAAGTGGTAGCGAGGAAAACCCACCTCATCCAAACCACTATAATCAAATGTATTCATGGTGAAAACTATGAATAACGTGTGCTGATTAGTTCATACCGACACTATGTCTCCCCATAAACCCGTTTGATCAAATTTATTTGATCATTTGTAGGGCGTAACCCCTACCGGCTGGGAGCCTTCTGTATTTACAGAGCTGAAAGTGCCGCATGTATGGCCACACGAGCGGATGCCCTTACTAGCACCTCATTGTTTTAGATGCCCAAATCCTTCTAGTTGTTGAGGCAGGAGGTCGGACCTCTGGTAGCGGCCCACACACATACGGTTCTTAATAGAGATACAAAGTTCGCCATGGGGAGTTTTCATGGGGACTGATGCTTGGCTGACCCAAGAAGTGAGTGCCGAGGGTGGAGCCAGTGAGGTCAAGCATCTAAGTATCCGCTCTGAATAGCGTAGCCTCGGGGGTAAAACCCCATGTGGGATCAACAATTATTGTCCTGGCCAGCCATAAGAATTGTGCTTGACTTATGATAAACATTCAAACACTCAAAGACAAAACAGCAAAACATTGTGTCTTTTGTGTCTTCAAGTGTATGCAAAAACTTTTTACATCAAACAACACACTTTTTGGAGTCTAAACAGTCTGCAAACATTGGGTCATCAACACTGTGTCCTCTTGTCACGAAAAACAGTCGAAAAATCAGATTTGGTCACAGCAAAACAAATTCACAGATAGGAAAGATTACACTAAGGTTACAGAAACGCGTCTGTGTCTGTTCAAACCGCGTCTGTGTCGGATAAACGCGTCTGTGAAGTACATAGTAGCGTCTGTGTTTTTATCAGCGTCTGTGTCGAACAGAGACACGTCTGTGTCTGGGAATCGCGTTTGTGAAGTATACAGGCGCGTCTGTGTCCACAATTGCAAAAAACTGTCAGTCCCAGCAAACATCAACAGGAAATCTCAGAATCATGTTTGTGTCAAACAGAATAGCGTCTGTGTCTGGAAATCGCGTCTGTGAAGTATACAGAGGCGTCTGTGTCAGGATTTGAAAAAAGTTTAACAGTCAAGCAAACAAAGAAAATCAGTTTCGGCATACTTGAGCTTCCTAGGTTGTCTCTTCAGGTTTCATCTAGCATTCAGCCTGTTCTAAGGTCTTACACAGTCCATCATTGCTTCATATCTCATTTTACATTCATACTTGTCTAAACTTGAGTCAAAAAGTCACTTGCTTGTCCTCACTATACTTTGTCAACACACTACTACACTTTGCTAAGTGGTCCCTCATCAAGGTTTCTTACCTTTGGGTCTCATTTGGTCTTACTTAGAGTCAAGGTCAGCTTACCTCATCAAGAGAAACTATCCTCTCTTTGGAAGTCACACCTACTCTACTACTCTACTATATTTGGTCTTACACTTTGGACATTGCAAGTAAACTTCAAATTCATTTACATTCCATACAACTCTTGGTCTTCCATACTCTTGTCATTTTCGTCTAAGTCTCTCACATATTGGTATAACACCTAGTTCATGGTTGAAACCCGTCTTCAAAAATCTAGGAGAATAGTCAAAGAAGCTCAAGGGCCCGTAAACATGAGTTCTTATGAGTATGACAATGATGTCTTCTACAATCCTGAGCACACTACATTACCAGACATGAATGTTTATAGACACAATCCAAATATGGAAAGCGCAAACGCTATACACAACGCTACACACAATGATAATGTGGACAATTCTTCAATACTATCAGCAGACATACAAGAATCTATAATGGACCCTCAATTCAATAAATTGGTTGAAGAGATAATGAGGAGAGATCGTCAATACTTTCTAAACATGATGGCACAAAGTGGAGCTAAAATACCACATGATTTTGACTTATCTCAACTTATGGAAAGTAGACCTTCACAAAAAACTCAACCTAATAGTGGAGGACCAAATAATATGATGCCGGAGTCACCATCAGTTTTGCTTCAGAAACCAGCAATCCCACATACACAAGCTCAAATGCATGATACTTACACTCAAAGACCATCATGGAGGCCTTATGCTCAAACACATGCTCAAGATATGGGTCAACCAAGACAAATGGATACTCAAGGACTTCCTCAAAATTTTGACACAAGAAGACCTCATGCCAAAATTGGGGGCAACACTATGGAAAATGAAAGGCCTATTGAATATGGTTTATATACACAAAACAGATATGGGGTCCCTCAACAAGAAATTATGCCAAGTGCTCCATACATGTCGCAACAATATAGACCTCCATATGGACATGTCTACGATCAGTATCATCCATACATGCAACAAGCTCCTCCTCAAATGGGTATTTCAAACATGGGATATGCTACAAGAAATCCATCTCCTCCCAAAAATAATTTGGAGCAACAAATTAGAGATCTACAAAAGAAAGTGGAAGACATGGGCACATCAAAACCCACATATACTATGAGAGATATATGCCCTTATCCATTTGATAAGAGCATTCCAATGCCTCCGTTTCCTCCGCACTTTGCAACACCGAAATTTGACAAATATAGAGGGAGAGGAGACCCCAAGGCACATATAAGACAATTCTTCACAGCTTGCATTGAGGTAGCCGCAGAAGAAACATACTTAATGAGGTTGTTCCCATAGAGCTTAGGTGACCAAGCGATGGAATGGTTTTCTCAATTACCTCCCGGTATTAAGTCATGGGGCGACCTGGCAGAGGCATTCATTCAACATTTCTCCTACAACATTGAAACAGATGTCTCAGTTACTACCTTGTGCAATACGAAACAAAAAGAAGGAGAATCTTTTGCGTCATTTTTACAAAGATGGAGAAACTTAGCTAGCAGATGCTCTTGTGAGATCCCGCAAAAACAAATGGTGGAAATGTTCACACAAAACGTTAACAAGGCTATTGGCTATGATCTCAGAAAAGCTTGTTTGTCTACATTCAAGGATGTCATTGAAAAGGGCCTAGCAACAGAAAAGGTCTTAATTGAACAAGGAGTTATCAAACTATTCAAAGAAAACAAAGAGGACTTTAAGGGAAAGGACAAACCAAAATTTTGGAACAAGAACAAGAACACAGTTAATGATGGTGTTGTTGATGCCAACACAGTGAGACCAAAGTTCGTCTTTTCTGGATCAAGTTCTACCAACAATCAAGTGAACAATCAAACAGCTGCTAGACCACGAAGGAAGTACACTCCATTGGGAGAACCACTTGAATCAGTATTCAAAAAGCTTGTAGCAAACAAGGTGATCACGGTCCCAGATTTTCCTCCATATGAACCAAAGGTAAAACCGAATTGGTGGAATGATGATGAATATTGCGAGTTTCATAAGAGCAAGGGTCACAAGACAAGTAATTGCCATCGATTGAAAAACATTGTACAAGATCTCATTGACAGAGGAGATATTGAGATTGAGGGACATTCATCTAACCAAGAGCATGAGGTGTTTAAGGAACCATTCCCAAAACATGACAAGGGAAAAGGCAAAGTCACAGATGATCAAGCCAATTACACCAGAACATCTTACAATTATGATTCCACTATTAATCACATCTCAATGGACAATCATATTTCTACCATTACTATCAAAAATAAAAATCCTGAGAATCCTCCTCAGCGACCTAAAATTGTCCTAAAAGGTGTGGGATCTTCGTCCGCATCTACCTCTGAATGTCATGTTACAACCCGTCGAGGTAAGATCACATTGCCAGGTACCTCTACTAAGAATACCAATCTTCCGTCAACTAAGCCTGAGTACGATCTTGTAGAGCAATTAGGGAAAACACCCGCGCTCATCTCTATTCTTGAGCTCTTACGTATATCTCCTGCACATAAAGCTATCCTTGATAAAACCTTGAGAGATACTGCTGTCCCTACTGATCTAAACGTGGACCAGTTTCAAGCCATGGTGGGATACCTTTCCGTTCCACACTCCCTCACATTCACAGAAGCCGATGACGCCTCCATAAGTCAGCCTCACAATGCACCTCTACATATTGAAGCCTTCATACATAAACACCGAATAAAACGAGTCCTGATAGATGGAGGAGCAGGTCTTAATATTTGTACATTGAGCACCATCAGACAATTGGGATATTCTGACAAAGCTGTGAATGCTACAAACCAAATCACCATTAAGGCTTATGATGATGAAGAGCGTTCGTCCAAGGGCACAGTCATCTTACCGCTAAGAATAGGGCCAGTCACAAAAGATGTGATTTGTCAAGTCCTGGATCTAGACCTCACGTATAACATATTGCTAGGACGTCCATGGATTCATGAAATGAGAGCGGTCCCATCAACATATCATCAGTGCATAAAATTTCCTCATAATGGAGTCGAGGTAACGGTCAATGGTGATCCAAATCCATTCATATATTGCAATAACTTGAGATCACATACTGAGACTATCATTCCTAGCAATCGTGAGGCTACTCCTTCTTCAGCATATATTGATCCTGAGTCATTAAAACCCTCGACATCCAAACAAGGTGAACTTAGAGCCAAGTTTCAAGACAAAGGCATGGGAGAATACACTCTGAATCAAACAATGTTCTTACGACAAGTCATGAACTCCCCTAAGGAATATGGGAGGCCACATCCTAATAAGCAAATCTCCATCATGCTACTCAAATGGGATCCTACCGTCTTTCAAAAATGGGGCAAACTAGAGGAAGAAAGTTTATATAAAATGCTATATAAAGACGCTGAAGATGATACACATGATCAAATTATAATACCCTGTGAAAACTATGGCAAAGGTTTCAAAATTCTACAAAGATTCGGGTATGATGGAAAAAGTCCTCTCGGACTACGCAAAGAAGGTGTCGTGGAGCCTCTACAACCTGAGCTAACTACAAGAAGGGAACGCTCCAAGGGGCTTGGTTTTCTAAATCCCAAGATCCAAAATAAGAGAACAAAACAGATATGGCGAGTCAAAGTGGCTGAAGTTCAACAAGAAGATGACTATTCTACAGACTCCAATGAGTGGGAATGGGGTTCAGACAAATCCTCCAGCGACTATGAACTCAATGAGACATTTAGAGAGCCAGATGAACCTACAGAGGAGGAGGAGTTTTACAAGAAATTCAGAGTTGGTCAAGAACCGACCCATAAGGATCCCGCACAAGCTTCGTTTCAAGGCCCTAGGTCAGGATCACATAGGATGAGGACACCTGTCCCTGAGGGTGCTACTAGTGATGATAATTTGGACTCACTCACGATCGACACTGATGAGGAGAGTGCCATTGATGACCTCGATGACTATCTTGACATACCTGAATATAACCACATCTTCACTATTAGCCTTGCGGATTCTAAAAACACTAAAGACCTTCCCCTCGTTCACCCCCAACTCATTGACTGGGATCAGGATGGACCACCACAGTTTGATACATTTCAAAATGACGAAGCTATTGTTGATTATCTTGGCATTCGCGAAGATCTTCCTCTGGGAGACCATAAAGCAGGATACGCCATAGAGCTAAATAACATGGCATACTTTGGTGAGGGTGTCGGGCCTTCTAGTCGCAAAAATGTGAAAATAAAAACAAAACAAGGGTCTTATGGCGAAAACCACACTGTGGCGCTCTCTGACTCTAAAAAAGTAAAAAGAAAGGACGTATCTGAGGGTGAAAACCTCTCTGAGGCGCCCGAAGATGGAAGGCTTGACATTCTCCCAGCATCATACGAGGAAAAATCATCCATGTTGGTAGAGGAGACTATAAAGACAAACATTGGTACAGCAGAGGTTCCACACAACATATTTTTGGCTCAATCATTGACAGAGACCGAGAGAGCAAAATTTATAAGTTTCTTTAAGGAACGACAAGTCAACTTCGCATGGTCTTATGCTGATATGCCTGGACTAGACCCCGATTTAGTAATGCATCATTTAACAGTTAAACCGGGGGCAAAACCAGTAAAGCAGAAATTGAGGAAAATGCATCCACAGGTGGCATTGCTAGTCAAGGCAGAGCTGGAGAAATTACTAGATGTCGGATTCATACGCCCAATTGATTATCCTGAATGGATTTCCAATTTAGTACCTGTCAGCAAACCAGATCGCAGCATCCGAATATGTACAAACTTCAGAGATATCAACAAGGCTTGTCCGAAGGACGATTTCCCATTACCAAACATTGATTTAATTGTTGATCTCACAGCAGACCATGAGATGTTATCTTTAATGGACGGATTTTCCGGATATAATCAGATCAGGATTGCACCTGAAGACCAACATAAAACATCATTCACTTGTCCATGGGGAACCTTCTACTGGAATGTCATGCCCTTTGGGCTGAAAAATGCAGGTGCCACGTATCAACGAGCTATGACTACTATCTTCCATGATCTCATGCATATAAAGGTGGAAGATTATGTTGACGACCTTTTGGTTAAATCAATAGACAGAAATACACACTTGGACATACTTTCAGTTGCTTTTGATAGGCTAGAAAAATACAAGGTAAGATTAAACCCAAAGAAATGTGTCTTTGGAGTAACCTCCGGGAAGCTCCTAGGATTCATTGTGTCTAAAAGAGGAATAGAAGCGGATCCAGCAAAAGTCAAGGCTATCTTGGACATGCCGCCACCCAAGAATATCAGTCAACTTCGGTCTTTACAAGGGAGACTCCAGTCCATACGAAGATTCATAGCACAACTTGCAGATAAGTGCAATCCTTTCCAGCACCTGCTACACAAAAACATTAAGTTCAAATGGGATGAGAACTGTCAACAGGCTTTTCAGGCGCTTAAGGACTATCTTTTGAACCCGCCAGTTTTGATGCCACCAATTCAAGATCAACCATTGCTACTCTACATATCAGCTACTCCAACAGCACTGGGGGCACTCCTAGCACAGCAAATACCTGACGGCAAGGAAAAAGCAGTCTACTATATCAGTCGCACATTGGTGGGATATGAGCTAAACTACACACCAATTGAGCGTGCATGTCTCGCTGTGGTCTTCGCTTCACAAAAATTATGACATTATATGCTTACTCACAAGACTAAGTTGATTGCTAGAATTGATCCACTAAAATATCTTCTCAACAAAGCTACACTTACTGGGCGGCTGGCCAAGTGGGTAATGATTTTGAGTGAATTCGACATCGAATACGTGGATAGAAAAGCCATAAAAGGACAAGCCATCGTAGATCAATTGGCAGATGCTCCCATGATAGATGATATGCCTCTACAGTCAGAATTTCCAGATGAGTCCATTCTAACAATATCTCCTGCAAAGCCATGGCAACTATACTTTGATGGCTCATACACACAGCACGGGGCAGGAGCGGGTATACTCTTTATAACTCCCCAAGGCGATTCTATACCAAAGTCATACCGCTTATCATTTCCTTGCACCAACAATATAGCGGAATACGAGGCATTAACAACGGGGCTAAGAATTGCAGTTCAGTGGAAGATCCAGGAACTTCGTGTTTTTGGCGATTCTCAACTTGTCATCCGTCAAGCAACTGATGATTATCAAACAAAAGATGAAAAGATAATGCCTTACAAACAACTGGTAGATGACCTGAAATAGCACTTTGCAAAGATAGAGTTTGAGCAGATACCAAGAGAACAGAATCGCGCTGCTGATGCCATGGCTACAATTGCTTCACTCATTGACCTATCGCAAAATGAGACCTGTTATGAGTTCCTGGTTGACAACCTGCTGATTCCATCATATGAGATCACTCCTACGGAAATGATATGTGTTGTTGGTCCTGAATCCCAGTTATATGGTTCCATATTCACATACCTTCGCGACAATATCTTACCTCCCGATCTATCGAACAACCAACGCCGCACTTTCATTCGCCAATCCTCCCGATACGTTATCCTAGCTGATATCCTATACCGACGAGGTCTAGATGGCACCCTCCTTAGATGTTTAGAGAGTGACGAAGCTCAGATTGCGTTACGAGAAGTACACGAAGGGATATGTGGTCCGCATACTAGTGGTCCTACCTTGGCTAAGAAACTCATCAGGACTGGATACTACTGGCCTACTATGGAAAAAGATGCATATCAGTTTGTCAAGAGGTGTAAGCAGTGTCAAATTCATGGAGACCTTATACATGCACCAGCACAAGAACTACAGCCACTTGCATCTCCTTGGCCCTTTTGTCAGTGGGGACTCGATCTCATAGGCAAGATTCACCCTCCTTCTTCCAATGGACATAAATTCATTATCACAGCCACAGAGTATTTCACAAAGTGGATTGAAGCCGTGCCTCTCACGCAAGTTACTGGGAAACAAATCGCTACTTTCATCCTGAACTACATCATTTGCCGATACGGGATTCCTACTTCCATTATCACTGACAACGGGCGTCCTTTCAAGAACCAGGATGTTCGTGAACTCTGTGAGCGCTTCCATATCTTTCATCGTTTCTCCACACCATATTACCCCCAAGGTAATGGCCAAGCTGAGGCGTCTAACAAAACAATTCTCAAAATCCTTAAAAAGACAGTCGACGACGCTGGCCGTAACTGGCATGTCCAACTCAATCCCGCACTTTGGGCCTATCGTACCAGTGTCCGCACACCTACAGGAGCTACCCCTTACTCACTTGTCTACGGCACTGAAGCCATCTTGCCTATTGAGGTCGAGTTACCTTCTTTACGGGTCTCCTTGAGAAACATAATCAACGACGAAGACTACAGGATCTCTCGCTTACAAGAACTAGAACTCCTGGAGGAACGACGACACACTGCTTTTAATCATCTCAAGGCTTACCAACAACGAATGAGTCACAGTTACAATCACAAGGTCAAGCCTCGCACATTTGAGGTAGGTGACTTAGTCCTCAGAGAGAACCCCAAGAATCAACAAGACAGAGAAAAGAAGGGCAAATTTGAACCCAACTGGCTTGGTCCTTACATCATCACAGCAGCATATGGATCTGGGGCATATCAGCTCTCAACTACAGAAGGTGAATCCTTGGAGGATCCTATCAACAGCATGCACCTTCGCAGGTTCTACACATAGCTTTTCAGAGCATCCTAATTCAAAAATACAAAAAAATCAAAAAATTTCAAAAATACAAAAAAAAATTATAAAACGCAAAAAAATCGTTACTTGGTGAAAACCTGGCAGACAGGCGCCTTGTGACAACAAAAAATTGAAAAATCCAAAAAAGTAAAGAGAAATAATTTCGTCCAACGGTGAAAACCACTTCGGTGGCGCCCTGGGCAAGTACCATGGTGAAAACTGGGTCACCAGCGCCATGCGTAGAGACATTGCTCCTCCCTCCTTCAGGATTCTCTTTCATCCTTCACTTTGCACACACTCACAACTTATTCGCTCACAATAAACTTACCCATTCCCATCATGGCTTGTTATTGATCTACCTAAGATTGGTTAGCCATCCATAACCCTCCCCTTTCACTCCCTTTTCCATCCATAATAAATCAGATCCTATCTGTGACTACGGCCAAATCCTACGTCTAGTAATGGGTGTGGAACTGAGAACATCACATGCTTCGAGGAGTACAGTTTCTTCCAGCTTTCTTCAGTCTATTCGTGCACAATCCGCAATAAAGCAACATTTGCATCACAGATCCGCAATAAAGTTTCATCTTCTTCGCAATAAAGTATCAGTTTCATGGATTCAGTCAGTTTCAAATGAGACACAGCAGCAACAATGAGCTTCAACAAAATCAAATCTTTCAACAGACTCAGACAACATTATGGTTCAGTGCTATCTATCCTTTTTGTGAAAGTGAACATTGTGACCACAATCGAATAAGACTTAAACAAGTGACAAGAGACACTAAACTTGAGGACTACAGTGGATGTTGGTGTCGAGTCTTGGTTTTCTTTTGATTTTATCTTTTTGGTGACATGTCTTTTAGCTTTTCCAGGATGTCTTTGACTAGAGATTCTATCTCCAGGATGTCTTTGACTAGAAAGGCGAGGATGGGGTATCGTCACCTATTTGCATTTGCTGTCTGTGGATTGTCTTTTAGTAATGCTATGACTTGTCCAAGGATATGAGGACACTGTGAGTCTAGTATGAACTGGGGCATTCCTTGTTTGTGACTGTCTTATCTCCATGCAAACAGGTACAATGACTTTCTGGGTCGAACATATGCCTCGATTGTCATAACCTATTTTGCCATAATAAAGCTCAATGATGATAACGCACAAGAAGCTCTTTCACGTTCATATCTTCTGTCTTCCATCCCCCTTTCTTGATTGACTTCCATTGTCCTTCTCAAGTCCGTGTAGCCCGCTATCACATGACTGAGTATAATGACACACCAAAAACATTGGCATTTCATATAGTTGCACCTGCATCACCACATATAAGCATTTCATACATACATATAGATATCACAATTGCATCACATCCTGCATTCATCACATGTTAGCACATCTCACATTCTCATTAAGTAAATAATCATCTACATTATCATATTCATTTGCATTACATACATTCACATTTGCATCATGCATCACATATACAACATAAAAGAACAAAAATATATTGCATTACATCATATAAGCATCCATATCATAAAACATGTATCACATAAGAACATCTCATCACATAAGGTACACATGCATATAGCTGCCGCAAAAATGAATCATCTCATATATATAATCAAATGTGTCATAATACAATGAGGTCAAAAGAATCATATGGCTACAAAAGAATCACCCGCAGGTGTCTACAATACAATAATGGTACATATACTGATACAATGGGAGCCCACTATAGCTATGAGGAACTCCCTCCCTCGGAGCCGCCTCGCCTCGACGGAGTCTGAGCTATAGATGGACCCGCCCCAGGATCCCCCTGTCCCTCTGGTGGTGGTGGAGGCCCCATGACTCCACCGCTGGATGCCTGTCTCCTGCGGCTCCCTCCCGTAGCCGTCGCTGTGCGCGACGATCTCTGGAAGCTCCTAGCCCGCTGCTCTGCTGGCACGGCTGCATAATATAGATCCCTCCAGTAGGCGATCTCCTCTCCAGCTCGCATAACATAGGCGTAGCCTGCCCCTGCATCCTCTGCTGCCCGCCTCCCCGCCCTCAGAGCTGTCTCGGCCTCTGTGTATCGCTGGATGGCCTGATCCCTCTCCCGCTCTGTATCTCGGACCCTGATCCTGAGGTGGTTCCTCTCTCGAACCAAATCCTCAATCTCATCTGCCTGGCCTTGGCAGATCTCCCGCAGCCTCACCACCTCATCCTCCTCAGAGTCTCCGCTCTCCGTCCCTGCCTGTGGCTCCTCCTCTATAGGTGCCTGTCCCTGTGCCTCTGCCTGCACCTGTCCCTGTGCCTGTATAGGTACCTGTGGCTGCACCTGTCTCTGTCCCTCTCTAGGACCCTGTGCTGCTGGCACCTGTAGGGGCAGTCCACCCCGTCCTCTAACCACTGGAGCTGCTCTCTCCTGACCTCCCTCCCTCCGAGGTGCTACCCGTCTCTCTCCCACCACTCCCCTCCGCCTCCGCCGGCCCCTACCTCCATCCCCTCCTCCATCATCATCATCTCCTCCACCCTCTCCATCCACTGGCTCTGCTGGATCTGTCAACCTAGGAAAGGGATGCTCTGCCCAGTATGCAGAGTACTCTGCGTCCATCCCTGCATCATCTACCTCTGGCCACATGTCCCATGGCATCGGCATCATCTCTGCTAGCTGCATCACTGCCTGATCATATGATAGCAGTGGGCCAAACTGCACCTGATCTCTAACAGTACGGGCATACATACCCGAGCCTCGGGGCATCCTCTGAATCCTGCCATACTGCCTGCATACCCGGTCCACCAGCTGTCTCTCTAATATATAGGGCGTCCGCCCAATCAGGTACCTGCTCCGGAAGGTGTAGGGCAGCTCCAATGCATCGTCCTCCCACTCCTCGCACCCCAGGTACGGCCTCCAGATCACCATGTCAATATCATCAATGACTCTCCTCCAGTGCTCCAATCTCCCAATCCGAGGCTGGGATGTAATCATGGCATACAAATGAACAAAACTCTGTCCCTGTCCTCTGCCTCTGAAATGAATCGGCCTCGTCACTGGAAGGTGCTCATAGGCCCACACCTGCAAGAGAGTCACACCGCAGCCCAACCCCACTGATCCATGGTATACAAACTGATGCAGCTCATAATACACATGTGCTAGGACACATGGCCCCCATGCATACCTAGTGTGCTCTGCCATCAGCGTCTCCAAGGCCCCTCCCCAGCCCACTGCCAATCCTCGTGTGGCCCTGTCTGGACACAAGTATCCACTGATGACTCCCCCAACAACTGCCGGCAATGCTAATCCTGTGGCAGTCATGGTGTCCCAGGCTACATGACCTGCTCGCATCTCCAACTCAGGATCCTGAAAGACCCGTCTCAAGGCCTCCCTGTCACCGTCACGGTCATAGGGGATCAACTCTCCGTCAATGGGAACATGTAGTATCCTGTATACATCCTCTAAGGTCACTGTCATCTCACCCATCGGTAGGTGAAACGTGCATGTCTCTGAGTGCCATCTCTCGGCCAACGCAGTCAGCAACCCCATGTTTGCCCGAAACTCGGGCACATAGAGCATATGTGTGAGGCCCATCTCCTCAATGGAAATCATGTCCTGGATAGACAACTCTGGTCGCAGTCTCTGAGTCGACGGGAATCTCTCCCGTGACTCCAACATCGGTAAATACTCCTGCAGTCACACAATAAATCTTGTCAGTTATCGTGGCATTCACTGTTTATCACAAAATGCTCCTTGCTACCTAAATGCATATGGTTATCTACCCTAGTGACACTCACTGTTCATCACAAAGTGTTGCTATCTATCCTAGTAGTGCTCCCTGTTCATCACAAAGTACTACGTGTGTGACATTCCCTGTTCATCACAAAGTACTACGTGTGTGACATTCCCTGTTCATCACAAAGTGTCATTCACATTCGCGCTCCCTGTTCATCACAAAGTGCTGCCTATCCTGGTACTCCCTGTTCATCACAAAGTGCCTTAATCTATCCTAATCTTCCTAGAGGACCTGCTTGAGTGTATCCTCTCAGCAGCTTATCCAATCGACAGCGTATGTTCATCACAGAACTGCCGATTTGACCTAAAGGACTAAAACCATGCATTTAAACATAAACGCACTTTTACCACACAAACGCGTTTTTAACTCATAAACGCGCTTATAGACTGCACAAACGCGCTTCTGCGACACAGACGCGCTTTCTGAACACAAACGTGCCTATGCGAGACACAAACGCGACCAGGGAACACAGACGTCCCTGCATGACATAAACGCTCCTAAAAATCACAGACGCTTCTGCATTTCACAAACGCGTCCGCAATCAACACAAACGCGGTTCTAGGCACAGACGCGCCTGGATCCGACACAGACGCGCCTGTTGGACACAGACGCGCCTGGCGCTGACACAGACGCGGTTGCGCGTTTTTGCACTTTTACACTATTCTATTCCTAGCGCATTTATTGCTACCTAGCATGCATTTATGACAAAACTTGAAATGCGTGAAAGTACGAGGAGGTTTTGTGGTACTTACTGGCTCTCCTGCCTCTGCTGGCCTCTGAAATCGGCGAACGCGGTCAAATCTGTGTACGAAGGCCATCGCTGCTGACTGCTGCTGCTCTTTTCTCGCTCTGCACTGTGATCTTGTAAGGGTGTGGATGACAATGAGGATGTCTTTTGCCCGTGGTCTATCTTATAGCCTACCCTAGCCCTCGCCCTCATTTCCCGAGTCAGTCTTCCTCATCCCGTGACTTTGTCACTTTATCCAATCAGTCCATTCTATCCCATCTTTCTTATCGAGAGATTGTCTGCAATCTTTTCAGACATTTTCATCCAATCTCTCGAGGGGGCATGTAATTCCTTATTCTAGGGCAACTCTGTATCAGTTCATCTTATCTTCTTTGAAACAATGCGACAAGCCGCATTGTCTCAAAGAGGGGCAAAATGTAGACACTCAAAATTGTCATGTCTAATTAAATAAATATTTTATTTATTTAATTATCTAAGCCTAATTCTTCTATTAATTAAATAAATTTTTATTTATTTAATTAATTCATTTATCCTCTTCTAGCCTTATTTCTCATTTAAATAAATACATTTATTTATTTAAATTATCCCTTTCCTAAATTAAATAAATATTTTATTTATTTAATTGTCCTACTTCTTCTATTAATTAAATAAATCTTTATTTATTTAATTAGTTCATTATCTTTTTCTACACATGACACATGTCATTCATCTCTTAATTCCTACACTACCTACCTCTTTCATTATTTTGGTATTTCTTATACCTACCCTCTAATCCTAGCCGACCTCTCTTTTTACACCTCTCAATCTTAACCCTCCATTTCTTATTGTGTCTTCTATTTAAGGAGATGCTTTCTTCATTATCAAACCCTAATGACACATCCTAATGACTAATGACTGATTTTGGAGTACTTGGCTACACTACGATTCTACTTGCAACCACATTTCGTTCTTTGTTGAGCTCTTGTGCATACAAAAATCTGAGAGCAAGCATATCAAACAAGATCAATGGAGATAGGAAGAATGGAGATCAAAACCCTAGTGGACATGTGATGGTATAATCTTTGTGATTTTGAGTTGTTTTGCATCGTCTTAGGTTATCTCCATATGTTATGGTGGATCTTTGTTCATTGTTAGGCTAGGGTTTCGTGGTTGAATCCATTTTAGTCTTTCAATATTGTTGTTTATTGCTATCCATTTTCACCATACACAGTACCTATTCTCCTAATGATGTTGGCCTTGAATCTAACAATGTAGTGAACCTTATTGATAAAAATAAATCACCTAAGGACTTTTGCATTACATTTGATTTGTTAGCAAGAGACACTGCACAACTAGTCAAGTATTGTCATGGATGGAAACCCAAGTCATTTCACCTTTTCGCATTGTTGCATTTGCTCATATCGGAAGTCAAATTGTAAAATTGTCTAAGTACTGGGTTAGCCAGAACATGGTATCAAACTATGTTTGATATTTTGGTATGTATTTTGTTTTCATTATACATCTTGTGTTGTGGATCTAAGGGAGGTAGATGGATGTCTGGAGCACCTTATTCCAAAATTTTGGCCTCCGGCGGTGATTTGTTTAGAAGATAAAAGCTTCTGAGTACTGGGTTCTGGTCTACCAGTTAAGAGCAAGCCAACTTGTGTAGTTGACCTTTATGAGGATCTGATGAAGTAGTTTTGGTGATTGGTTTTGTGATCCAGGAAGTTTGGCCAACATTTGTGGCAACGCGTGAACAATTATTTTTGGTCTGCATAAGCATTGGAGCTTGAATTTCACCGATTGTTCATACACATATGAATAATGTTCTAATTCTTCATGAGCTAACTAGCGATGGATCTAATTTCTTGTTGAAGATGTATATGATCGATAAATTTAATCATTTTAATATATAGGACATGTTATGTGATCAAGTATGTGCAATTTTATGTGTGTAATTAAGAGATCTATGTTCTGGATCTTTGACAGAGTAGTGAGAGATGAAGTATATGAAATATGTATATTGTGCTTAATCAGAACTATATTTTTGGATTTGTAGATTTTATTCTTTAGTTAAAACACTCAAGTGATCATTTGTAATTGATTTTTCGGTAGTGAGCCTGTCTTTTGAGAAGTGCTCCCTAGGTAGTGTGCTTGAATGCATGTGCATTCTCTAGTGTAATACTTCTAATAGCGTATCCTATATTGTGGGTTCATCCCCACTTTGGTTTTTCCCTTAACTGGGTTTCCACGTACAAAATCTTTGTGTTATGGTGTTGTGGTTTTTTTTTATGTTCTTGCATCTTTCTTTTGATTAAAAGTATTAAGTGGTCGAAAGAACAAATTAATGTTAAAGTTTGTTGAACATTAATTCACCCCCCTCTCAGTCTTCCTTAATTCCAACATGATCCTAGTGAGACTATTAAAGCACCTGATGAACCTCTATAGATTGCTACAAAGATCAAGGAAAATGCCCTCATGAGGGATCTTTATTGATCCTGCTTGTATGGTTAATGTTATCACTAAAGAATTTATTTATACTTTGCAATTACATCAAGTGACATATGATAAATCTAATCATGTGATAGTTAAACTCTTTGATGGTTTCTCTTATCATGGTTCTATTACACTTCATATTGAGGTTATCACTAAATTCTTAGATGTTGTCTTTGTTGTCATTCCTACATCTGATCAATTTCGGGTGAAGTTGGGACATCCTTGGCTCTTCCATGAGAGTGATTGCTTCTATTGTTCATAAGTGTTTGAAATTTCCTCATGGTGATAAAATCATAATTGTTAATCAGAGCATATATCAACCTAAAACGAGGCATGGAGATGTTTGACTTCATTACTTTTGGTCCAAACAATTCCAACCTCTTCAACCTATAAGTGATGCTCTCTTTAAATCATATAAAAAATGAAAAAATGAAATGATTTTATCTTTGAGTAAGCCTCGAAATCCAACACTTGGTCTTCCCTCAACTAATCATCATATACCTCTTCTTAAGGATAAGATTGTGTTTCCTCCTAAGGAAAGAAATAATCTTCTTCCCAAAGAGGAATCTATTTCTATTTCTAAGGATAAGACTATCGTTCCCCCTAAGGAAAGTGATATTATTTTTCCTAATGATAAATCCATTCCTTCTCTTAAGGATGAGTCTATTCTTGCTCCCAAAGGTAGAAAAGCTCTTCCTCCTAAGCCTCAAAATAAGGATAAACATATCATTCCTCCTAAGGATAGACCTATTCCTCCTTGTCATTATGGACCTAGTCTCCTTCCTACACCCTCTATTCCTCCTCTATATGGTGCATTACTGCCTCCTATAACTTATAAAGTGATGCAGTCATAATCTGGAGGGTCCTCAAAGAGAACGGTCCAAATTATGCAACAAGAGTAACACAATGGAAGCAACAACAAAACATAGGTAAAATGTTGACTCAAACATCTGCAACATCGTAGATTCACTAAAAATTAGCCAGCAACATTTGGTGTACATGCAGGCTAACAAGCCTAGAATGGTTCACATTCTAGATTACAGTTCATTCGGACCTCCAAGAGGTATCCAAATTACATAATATGAAATCATTCTCATGCATTTTTCTTCTCTTATTCTTAAGGATCAACTACAACAATATAAATAGCATCCATAACACATCTAGATCAGTCACAAAAGATCGCATTCTCCAAAGACAGGAAAATGAAACCTGTAGGATAGGTTGGAACCAAAGCGTGAAGATCACCTCCGCCAAAAAAAATAATGAAGTGCGGACCACCAAGGAAGGTCTTCCAAGGGCCTAGGAAAATTGAGCATGGTACCAATTAGATCCCCAAGTCGAGAAGTTGCTCTGCAAAAGAAGAAATCTCCAACTAGCTGTTAAGCTCAAAACTAGTCCAGGAACCAAGAAATAGCCAATGCAGAAGAAATAACTTGTTGGAAAAGAGTCGAAATGAATTGGAAATATAAAACAAGGAATAAGAACACATCTGGAAGCTTAGAATATGATCTACAATGGAAAATGAACAACTACAGGAGAATTCTGGAAGTAACGCAAGAACAACTGAAAAGCAAATATATATATATATATTTATTTATTTATTTATTTATTTATTTTCTTTGATGCAAGATTTCTCAACAACTGGGGATGTTCCTGCATCAGACACCCAAAGTGGAAAAAGATATTCCATGAGAGGCAACTCATGAACATCGAAAAGGATTCGAAATATAGATCCCATGCTCAATTTTTATCCAAATGTCTTCTTTGTCTGCAAAATTGTTCCTCTTTACCCCTTCTGGTAACTTAGCTAAATTCCCCAACTTCTTTTCCTCTTATCCCCTTTTTCCTTGCTTCATACCTGCACATTGTCTCTTATTACCACTCTCTTTCCTCTGCCAATCTAATTTATTCCTTCCACTATAACTCATCTTATCTACCACAAAAACTCTAACTTCATTTCCATCTGGTACCATCTTGCTAGCAGACCCATCCACAATATCCTTCTTCAAATCCATGCCATAATCCGGAAAAACTTTTGCATCCTACTTCTCAACACTGACACTTTTCACAAGACTCAAGTCCTTCACTTCCTTCTCTTTCTCCTTCAAAGAAGCCAAAGTAAAATAAATTCCATCCTTCTTAATAGTGATCGGGTTTCTTCTACAATCATAGAGAGCTACTCTATCATACTGCCAAGGTCTACCCAGCAAAACATGACAAGCACTCATAGACACAACATCACACAAGACTTCATCTTTGAAGGTTCCAATATTAAAATTCACCAAGTACTTCTCTCTCACCTCTACTACATGATCATCTTGTAACCAACTTAACTTATAAGGACAAGGATGCTCAAGCCTCTTCAAACCAATCTTCTCTACCATCTCCTCTGATACCAAATTTTCCATATTTCTAGTATCCACAATAACCTTACAACACTTACCTCCTGATTTGTATACAATCCAGAAAATATCGTTCCTTTGTGTAGGTTTAGTTTCTTCTTTTCTCTTCTCCACTAAGACTCTTCTTAACATAAGGGATTCTCCCTACTCCGATGCTATCATGTTCTCATCTACAGCTCCAGTATCAGGTTCCTCTCATGCTATGAAATTCATTTCCATTCCCTTATCAGTCCTCAAGGAATGCTCATATGATCTGTGTCCAATTTCTCCACACTTGAAACATTTTCCCATGAATTCCCTATTGCTATTGTAATTCCCTTTTATTTGTGTCTTCTGATCCAGGTCCTTACTCCAATTAGATCTTGACTCATATCCAGTAGTCTGCTTCTCCATACTACCACTCATCTGCCCTCTATTCACTGCATATCTCTCTCTTCCCTTAGGTTTATTTTGTTGTCTTCTTTACACTTTATCTTTAGCCTTCAAAGCATATTGGTAAGCCTCCTCCATTATAGTAATCTTTAAGATACTCATCTCATCTTGAATGCTAAATCCAAGTCCATTATGTATCTAGCCACCTTATCTCTATCTATCTCTCTATGTCCATATCTAATCATCACCTTGTAGAATTCCTCAGTATACCCTTTCACACTCATGTTCCTCTACTTCAAGTTTTACAACTTCTTAAACAATTCCAACTCATAGTCTCCCGAAATGAATTTAGCCTTCAATCTTGCAACCATATGTCTCCAGTGGGTGATTTTCATCTCACCATTCTCCACTCTATCTCTTTGTAACTCTTTCCATCATAAAGAAACATGCCCTTTCAACTTAGTTTGTGCTAACCTACCCCTCTGCGGATCTCTAATATCCTCAAACTCAAAGTAGTCTTCCAATTCTCTGATTTGGTCTATTAGGCCTTCTAGATTCAATGTACCTAAAAAGTTAGAAACCTCCACCTTATAAACTTTACTCACTTGTGCCACCACTCTAAGGAATCTTTCTTCTCTTTCATCTTTCAGTCCTTCAGCCTCTTCGACCTCTAGTTCCTCTCCAGCCTCTTCATACTCATCCTCTGATTCTTGATTCCTCCGTAAACCAGCCAACGCATTTCAGATCTCATTCCTCATCTCATTTCTGAAATCCTCCATCATTTGTTCTACCCTTTGAGGGTTCATCCTTCTTGGTGGCATCTCCTTGTTTTCTCTAATGCAACTGCCTCAAATCGACAGTTTGACTACAGGTTTCAATTGCCTCTCTATCAGGGATCTATTGAACACACTTGCAGCCTGCCTCAAATCGGTGATCTGTTCACCCAAAAGAATGCCTCAAGGTTTGCAACCATCTCTAATACCACTTGATGTAGTCATAATATGGAGGATCCTAAAATAGAACAGTCCAGATCATGAAGCAAGAGTAACACAATGGAAGCAACATGACAAAACATAGAGAAAATTTTGATTCAAACATCCACAACATCATAGATTCACTATAACGGTGTACATGCAGGCTAACAGGCCTAGAACTACTTACATTCTAGATTATAGTCCGTTCGGACCTCCAAGAGGTATCCAAATTACATAATAAGAAATAATTCTCATACATTTTTCTTTGCTTCCCCCTAAGGATCAACTACAACAATATAAATCACATTTGAAACACATTTGGGTCAGCCACAAAAGATCGGATTCTCCAAAGATAGAAGAATGAAACATTTAGGATAGGTCGGAACCAAAGCATGAAGATCACCTCCGCCAAAAACAATAATGAAGTGCAGACCACCAAGGAAGTTCATACATGGGGTTAAGAACATCGTACATGGTGCCAATTAGATCTGCAAGTCAAGAAGCCGCTATGCAAAAGAAGAAATCTCCAACTAGCTGTTAAGCTCAAAACTGCTCCGAGAACTAAGAAACAACCAATCCAAAAGCAATAACTTGCCGAAAAAGATTCCAAATGAACTAGAAATCTAGAACAAGGAATAAGAACACGTCTGGATGACAAGAATCTGATCCAAAATGGAAAATGAACAACTATAGGAGAATTCCAAAAGTAACACAAGAAGAACTGAAATTCAAATACATACATATATATATATATATATATATATATATATATATATATATATATATATATATATATATATATAGGTTGATGCAAGATTGCTCAATGACCGAGGATGCTCCTACATCATAAAGAGAAGTGCCCAGTAGCTCCTATTGTTCAACCTAAAAGACCTCAACTAATTCATCATTCCTTAAAAGAAGAAAAAGAGCTTACAATAGTTGAACCTAGACCTTCACAACCTTCCACTAAGACTGAACGAAACCATTTTGTGAGAGAACACCGGTAGAGACGTCGTGCTCAAGCTCGTGAACTTGCCTCCCAAATCATTTCTTCTCCCAAGAAACCAAATCTTAATATAATTACAATTGATCAAACTTCTCCCAAACAAGAGGTTCAACCTAAATCTCTAAGATGCAAAATGCTTAAAACAAATAATGGTTCAAGTTCTATTCCTATTAGAGCTCCAATTTTGATTAATCTTGATGAAGAAATAGGTGAGAATTTTGTTAATAATGGGAATGTTGATCCTGATATTTATGATGATGAAAATGAATATGTTGATGTTAATAATGATTTATCTAAGAGATTTTCAAAATCATTAATCCTAGCTCCTAGTAATGAACAAAGTGATCCATCATTAGAGCATAGTCCTTGTTTGGAACTTGTGATAGCTCCATCTATTGTGCTTAATGTGGATTCTCTTGCACATTGTTCACCTTCCTGAAATAATGATGAGAAAGATTGGGAGGTGGATAAGGTGATTGATCAGCTTCATTAGCATCGTAGATTCTCTCTATCTCTCTTCTCTTTCTTGTTTGTGACATTCTTCTATTTGTCTCTCATTTCTTCTATTTGTAGTTTGGAGTGTTCTCTACTTGAGGATGATGCAAAATGTTGAGATCTCTTTTGGTCTCTCCTATGTTGAATCAAAAGGTCACATGTGTCCTCTTATCTTCTTCCAAGGTGGTTTCCTTTCTTTGGGGAATGAGGACAATTTTATATATATATATATACATGATATACATTGGTTATCATACAAACACATACTAACCCTAGGGTTACGTGAAATCGCCTCATGTTTTGTATTTTATGACATTATCCTCTGATTTGTCTCTTTTTGGGGGATAAATCATTGTGATAATGTGCTTATCTTCTTGGGGTGTATTTTACTTTAAAGCAATTGCCCCCGAAAAGGCGTGAACAATCGCTTTAACGTGGTGGCATTCACTCCGCTCAATGGATTTCTCTCTTCATATTTTTGTTACTTAGCAAACTTTGCCTTTTTCTTTGTATTTTTTTGTATTTTTCTTTTCATGACTCATAGTAAGATAACCTTACTAGTTTGTAGTCATGGTTATCTCTCTTTCTCTCTCTCATAATGTCCCTTTTATCTTGTTATCGAAGTTGTAAGATCCTAAAGTCCACTTGGGGGCTTAGTGTATCTTGTCTCCTTGATGAATTGGTGAAAGTTTTCAATCTAAGCCATTTATAATTTATTGTGAGTATGATAGACTTCATACTCCCGCTAAACTGGGGGCTAAATGTAGCATCCTAAAATTGCACCCTTTTCAATTTCGACTGCATTTGGGTCTTCACCTTAGTGTTTGCACTCCTCAGCCCAATTAAAGACCTGATTATACTCTTCCACATTAGAAATTAAATCTAACTCAAATGAAACCTCACATAGCACCTTGTAGCTGCCCCAAAATAGGGCAAGGCCATGACACCACACCATGTGGTGCAGGTGCACCTAGTTTTTAGTGCATTTTCTAGTTTTGGGTATGATAGTCCTTATTTTGGTTTAGATTTTTGACTAATGGACTACTTATAGGTCCACATGTGTGTTGGATATGCAATTGAAGGATGAATGTCAACTAAACTATGTATTTACTCAAATTTGGCTTATGAGCCCTTGTAAGCCTAAAATGGCATAAACTTGCATTTTGGTGTAAAATGTCTTGTAACACCTCATTTGGAATTTGGAAATGTCATTTTAGTGTTTTTAATTCATTATAGGAGGCTTAGGATGAGTTCCAATTCATGAAATGTAAAAATGCACATTTTGGCAAAAGTTGTCATTGTTGCTCGACAACATTTTGCAACTTTTGAGCAACTTTTTGCATCTTTGAGCACATCATTGGTTAGGAAATTGATGGAGAGTTGGTTAGGATACATATGGCATATAAAATTCTCTAAGAAGGAATGTAAACAGGTTGGCAAAGTGCTTGAGAAATTTTGAATACGTTGTGAAGACTTTTTCCAAATTTTACCTTGCATTTTCTCAATTTTTGAGCAGCAATCCGTACTTAATGGATTGATTTTACTATTGTTCTTTTATGATTTATTTGTACATAGTATTTTAGTTCTAAAGAGTTGTTTGTGATTATTTGTAGTGCAAGTTTGAAGTGTGTATTTGATTTTACATTGCTCTCGGCCTGAGCAAGGGTTTAAGAGCCCAATTATGGTTCCAACTTGAAATCCCTTGAGTTTCATTCAATAAAACATGGGAATAGAGCCATGGAACCCTTGCACAGTGTAAATAAGTTTTTTTTTTGGCCTAGAATTCATTGAAAGGCAATTTTTCATCATTTCCTAGGCGAGCTCAATCATAGCCCAGTTAGGAAAATGAGTGAAATGTTGCATGTGCTTGCAGGGATGATCAATTATAAAGATTCCAAGTGTTTGGCATGAGTAATTAATGTGTGGAAGATTCTATGTGGAATTTTGGAGGTGTGACAGAGTAGGGAAGACAATAAACGCTTTGAAGAAGACAACAAAGTCCCAAAACCCTTCATAAATGCCATTTTTGGGTTTCGTACCTGTACGGACAGACCTAGCGATCTCACCTAATGGATTCAAAATTTTATCCAAAAGAGTATTTAGATTACAAAAAAAAATTCTAGGTTCTTTGAGTGATTTTTGAACAATTCCCCAAAACCCGGTTAGGTAGGGCTAATTGGGGCTCTAGGGCTACTAGGCCTATAAAATAAGAGAAAGAGGGAGCAATGAAGAAATGAAGGAAAGCCAATTCTAAAAACCAGTTGATTAAAATGGAAACACCTTTAGAACATCGATTACAACCCCTTCAAGTGTATGTTAGAGTATTGCATAGCTTTGAGGTTGGATTTACCCTTGTGAATCCCAACCATGCCTGAGCAACTATTGAGCACAATTTGATAGGGAGCACTCCTAGAGAGTTTGAGTGTTTTGGTTTATTGAAAGACCAGTGTAGATTGAAAGGAGTCCACTGACATATCACTCAACTTCCTATTGAGAAAGGTGAGACTCTCTTTGAGAACCCCTCCCCATCACCATGGTCCTCCCTAGATTGGGCCCAATTTGAAGCCCCTGACCCATATTAAAATTGAGCAGGATTTCCCTCTTTGTGTCGGCTCATGTCAAAAAATTAGCAAATTTCACTGACAAACAAGTACATAAAGAGGATTTCCCCTCTCATTTGAAAAAATCACATCAACGCACAAGATATCAAGCACATATGAGATCAAGCATTCAAACATTCAAGCAATTGAGCATCATTGGTCTTCTTCCAGCTTAGGAGCAATAGTAAAGTCAAGTTTCAATCACTAAAGGAGACATTATTCATCCTATTTTGTTGACTACTTCCTAAACCCTAATTCCATGTGGAGGCAAGAAAAAATTCACAAGGAGGTATCATAATTTAATTTTTCAGTCATAATTTAAAATCTCCCTCAAAGGAGATCCTTTCCTTTCAGTCATTGCAATTACATTTATTTCAATTTCATGGTTAATTCCAAAACTGGGGTTTGACCTAAGGAAAACCCCTATTTCCAACATATTTCCCTTTCTTTGTGTGTGCAAGAAATAGGTACAAAGTTGTACACCTCATATTAGGCCTCATTCACAACGACGAATCATCTCTCTTTGGTGTGCAAAAAGTTCGGAGGATTGTTGTGATGTGTCATGGTCCTAATAATTTTTAAGCATTTTTTAGGAGAAAATTAGCTTCATCTTACATTACTCAGTTTACTCAGATCCAAGTGCGTGCAAAAATCCTGCGACTATAGCTCACTATTTTCATGCTCTTACCTTCATTTTTCAGCATTTTACCTAATTTGAGCACTTCAACTCACAAAAGAGGATACCCCCTTCAATCCAAATTCACTTAGAATTTACTCTTTATCTGATTCATGACTAGATGTAGTGAGTTCCCTATCCTCTTTTGAATGTAAAGGCTCCAAGTGAAAAAAATATCTCTAGTGGTTTTCATTCCTTGTGTGGAAACCCTAGGGAAATCATTTTTCCCCTTCACAAGAAGTTGTTTTCCCTAGAGTATTATGAGCATGCCAAGGAGGTCATTGAGGCCATAAGAGTCTTGGTCTACCCCTAATCTTATTTAATCTTTTTTTATGTTTAAATAATAAAAAGATAGCTACCCCTTAGGTGTTAGATTTTTTCAGAAGAGGGAACCAAGCCGAGATTTGATGTCAGTCGTAGATCACATGCAACTCTTCAAGCAACATATGATCAAAGATCAAATTAGCTAAATGAAGATAAATCTAATATGAGAGAAAAATAGAGACAATGAAAAGAATTTTGAGAAGACTCTCACCGAGCTATCACTAAACTAGTGAAGGTGAGAGTATAGTGCTTATTATATAGAAAAATAATATCATATACATCCAAGAGGTGCATTAACTGACACCTTCATAAAAAGTGGTAGGTTTTACCTACAACCCCATAAAAGGTGGGAGATTTTTACCTACTTGATAAATGTCAAAACATGTGGCATAACCTCCTTACATGAAAACAAAAAAAGGAGTTATAAGAGGTGGCACATAAAGCCAAAAGAGGGTGAGAAACCCAACTACCCCATAAAACAGTTAGGAAATGAAAAAATAGTGGTGATGAGAGGTGGCACAAAAAGCCAAAAGAGGGTTTGTAACTCAACTAACCATGTGAGGTGGAGAGTTACACATGTAGCTGAAGTATTTTACCACGTGCCATCATATTAACCACTCCTAATAACCTAAGTAAGCTTAAGTAATATATGTGTAGGAAAAATAAATACCCCCTAACATAAGGAAAAAAAAACCTATGCTAACATTAGGTAGCAATTTGACTATTATATTACAAAAAATAATTAAATTTTTTGTTTTTTGAAAGAAAATTGCTACCTAAGGGTAGCTACCATTGTGTTAATACAGAAGAAGAAGAAAAGTTACATTCAGCCATGGAGAGATAACAACAGGGTCCTCATGCCCTCAATAATCTCATGTGATCTCTCAATCTATTTAGGGGGGAACATGCTCCCATTTACTGACATCATGTACTTGTAAGTCTCCAGATTATTTATGATCAAACTGTCTCTCAGGACCATGATTGTGCCATACATGTCATTGTTTCCACGTAGTTCTTCTATATTGAAATCATTCACCACCAGACCCTTGAAGACTACAGTATCCATCTCCTTGAGTGCATCTACCATTTGGTCTTTGAACGTGGGGGCTACCATTTTATTGATAGCCTTCTCGGTCACTTCATGGTTCTGGGGTCATTCTAACAATAGTGTAGGTGAACTGTTCTAGAATGGCAACATTGTGGGAGTGGGAGCCCCGTAATTTCTCCTCCCTATGATTCCTCTAACCATGGCCTCCTCCATGTCTCTCCCAATTACAAAAAGCTCCTTGATTTTCACTTCAATCGATTGATCGCACCTACACTCGCATCCTTAGATGGTTATCTCTGAAAGCTCTGCCATCGCTCCTGCACTTGTTTACCTATTCATTTTGCCCTGATCATCTCTCTTTTGTTTAATAGCCTCCAAGATCTGACCATCATCCTAACTTCAGTCTTATCCACCGCTAGACTTTCCCCATGAAGATCGACACAATCTCCTTGCTAGCCAGATTTGATAGAAAGGTCATAAAAATAGTACTTTCTCCTTATCCTTCCCATTCAATACTAAAGTTCAATCCTCTCTATGCCCGAGGATCACATGCAATGGTCTTTTCCTCTACGTGGTCAATTATGTGGTTTGACAAAAAATCTGCCTATGTATTTGCTTCTCAGTACACATGTCTTATTGTGTACTCCTCAAAATGCATAAGGACTTCTTTAATGTCGTCAACCCACATTTTAGCCTTCCAACTAGGCGTTATTCTTGTTGCAATTTCATGCACTATGTTTATTGAGTTTCCCTCAATGTCTAATCTTCTTAGGCCCTTCTCTTTTGCCTATGTCAGGTCTGCTAACAAGGCGACGAACTCTGCATCATTGTTTGTGCCTTTAGGCAGCTTAACAAAATCAACCCACACCAAGGTACCAAATATATTACAATTTTATAAAATATTATAAATAAATATTTTTTATTAAAATTTAATAAATTTAAAAATATTTACAAATTAATCTTATTTATAATTTTTTTTTACATATTCTAAAAGATTTAAAGAATAGAAACAAAACAAAAATTATTATCTATCAAATAACTTACTAAATTGAAAAATATATCATATTACTTTTCTTTGTTCTTTATCAGTTCCTGCCAAGGCAGGATACTATTGCATTCATTCACTTTTACTTTTTAATTAATTCAACCAATCATGGAAGAGAATTAAATTTTTTAGACAAAAAACTTATAGTTTATTTATTTTATTTTTTTCCAATAATTTAAAAATATTATTTTTCCTTTTTTCTATTGGTTATAGCAAGTAGAAAATTTAATTTTTCAAAAAAAAAGTCACAACTTTATATGTTTAAAAAAGGTGAAATGACATACTGACATGCATTTGTACTCTTCGTTTTATTCTTTTGTACTTTGCATTTTATGCACATTAATTTTTATATTCTTTGGTGTTTCACAATAAAACTTACACTATTAACTAAAAAAGTTAAATGCCTACCCTTTTCCAATGTTAGGTAATTGAAGTTTCTAGATCAAATTAGGTACTTAGGATATATAAACAAGTGCCACGTAGTGTCGAGTACTTGCCTTCATAGAATTGTAATAAAAACACTTATTATAATTCTTAATTATTATAATTTAAAATTATTGTTATTTTAAAATCATATTATTTTAATTATATGTTAATGATATTAACTATATATATTAATGATATTAACTATAAATATTACTTTACTAAAATAATATTATAAGGCGCCCACCACCCTATAGAGAGATTAGAGATCTGGGGAGGGAGAGGGTGCCCCATATCTTCTCTAGATAGTCGACCAGATATATATAGAGTCGAGTGCCCCCCATCTCATAGGTCACTCTTGACTATAGGTTGGGGTATGGGAATGAACACAACCAACTCGTTCGAATCCTTTCAGAATCCCTCATGGGCCTGCAAGCACTCTGAATCCTTCCTACTATTCCTACAATAATACATATCATAATCTATTTCGATGAAGTCTTCACTTCATCACGAAGACTGAATATGAGGAGGAACACTTCCTACTCTAGACATAACATGATCGACCCTATCTAAAACCGAACACTTCATCTAGCTTCAAACACTTAAGATTATAGATGTTAAAAAAGCCAACTATATAAAGGGGGTGGTGTATGGAGCTGAGCATAAATCTAGAGAGTCACGTTCCTCTACTCTACCTCGACCTCAATAATGTAAAAGAAGGGGCCAGCGCTAGATAGTAGGCCGTTGGGGCCTATCTGAAGTAGCCCCCTCCCTCTCCAAATAGTGTACACTATGTAGGGGCACGGGAGTGCCCCATAGTTGATAGCCTTTCTATATAGATCTAGTAGGCCTATTGGTGGAGTGAGTAGAGGCCTTGCCCCCTGCCCCCATGGGAGTAGAGGCCCATATACCATCTATAGAGAGGGGAGGCGTCAGGAAGTACCTAGAATGACTCTAGACTCTATATAGTGATAGCAGCCCCCTTTGAATACAAAGAACGGTAAGGTCTTATTTTTCTTTTTTAGTTTTCTCTACTGGACGATTTAGAATCCGAAACTACATTGGATGATTTAAAATCAGATTCTATAGTGGACAATTTAGATTCTAAAACTACATTGGACGATTTAGAATCCAAAATTGCATTGGACGATTTAGAATTCGTTCTATATGCTTTTTCTTTTAGGGCAATCTCAAATTCTTTTTGATGCTTTCTTATAAGGAAGACCCTAATCCCGTATAAGAACCATAAAAAAAAACCTATTAAACCAATAACGAGAATACCCACTGTTGGGAGTATTTAAAACTGAGTCAAGTTTATAGGCCCGTTTCAAAAAATTTCCCTGCAAACAGGCAGAATTTTGCAGAGAAAGGCCGAATTAACCAGTGAGCAGGTTGCAGAGGATACGACGAAGCATGTGATTTCACAAGCCGAAGATGCACACGAGTTACACCCTGCAAAGTTGCAAAAAAGGTAAAGATCATGCATGTTTCGGGAGATCAGACGATTCGCACTGTTTCGCGAAGGAAAGATGCACGCCTGATAAACCCTGCGAAATTGTGAAAGCCAGGCGGCGCACAAGTGGCGAGTACAGTTAGATGTCCAGCAAGCGGGTCCCGGTGAGGTGGCAGTGACATGGTACACAGTTGGCAGTCCAGTGGTGATGACATGGCACTAAGGTGGTGTACACGTGGCGGCCAAGTGGCAGTGACAAAGCAGATGACATGGCAGTGATGAGGTATCATCCCAGGTGGTGCCCAGTAGACCCCATCGACCAATCAGAGGCCGCCACATGGCAAAGCGTCAAAGCACATTCAGAGAAAAAATTAAAATTAAAATTAGTTTATGATATAGTTCTGACTATATTGAATAAATGAAAAATTTAAATGATGTGCACAAATGGGGAATTAATTTGCCCAGGGCTCAATTTTTTGCCAAAGTATGAAGTGTTATATATTTTTGGAAAGCTCTCGGAATGAGGGATCTGATTATGAAGTTAATTTTAGCAAAGATTAGATATTTTGCAAGCAATTTGGTTGAGATTGAAATTTAGTTAGAGAGGAGACGCTTGGCAATTCAGTTGCAGATTTGATTGGGTTCCCTCTCCTTCTTATTCCCAATTCTTCTCATTTTGGAAGGGTTCCAAAAATTTGGAAAATGCTCCAAATTTGATGGCTTCCACTTTCTGAATGTCATGACCCAATATTTGTAAATGCTTCGGTTTGTTTTAGGGTACAAAGGATTGCAGTGCATTGTTGTAAATGTGATTTTAGTTGCAGGTCTTGCTTGTGTCAGGCATGAGTAAATTCCGCACAGTATTGTCTCTAGGTATGTATTTCATTATCATGAATTGAATCCTCAAGGAGGATAAGATTTGTCAATTTCAAGGAAATTGTGTGATTGTTTATAGGTATCCTTCAAGGAAGGTTTTAAACTCTGTAGTTAGTCATAAATGATGAAATATATTTCCAGATCTGATAAAATTGTGAATGAATCAAATAGTGCATTAATATAAGGTATTGATGCATGAATATCTTGTTTAAGGAAAATAAGCTTGCATCTATGATTCATATTTGTAGTTTTGTCTGTGACTCTGTTGCCCAATGAACAAGGCATTAGTCTTGCAAGTTTGGGGATGTTTTCAGATATACATTTTAAAAGATAAATCTAATTTCCCTTCATGTTTAGGGGTGTTTGTGTTCCATTCTTTCCAAGCTCTGTTTCATCCTATTGTTTGTACAGATCTAGCCAATTTGTAATGTTTCCTAACATGTTGAGCTTATGAAATGATCTATCTTCTTAGTGTTGATGCAGTTATGTGTTTGTAACTATTGTATTTAGTGCATCAAAAGGGTGTCCCCCCCTAGGTCTAGCAGAACCTGAAGTGCAGGAGGATCAATTAGGGTCCTATGTTATGTTGTCCAAGCCCTGATGTGTTTTGTAGACTGAAATTGGCCATTTCATAGAAAGATTTGCAGGTGTTCTTGGGTTATCACTTTTGGTGAACAACACCCGCAAAAAGGCTATCAACCAAAGAGGGATCCTTCTGGTGGTATCAGTCATTTCTATAAACTTTTTAAATATTTACTTTAAGTTTTCATGTTAGATTATATCTCAATAAATGAAATTGGGAAAGAAAAAATATTCTCACTGCTCCTATTTGAAAAAGTAATTAGAGAATAGAACAACAAGTACAAAAATAAGTAACAACCTCCAATAGAGGTTGGTACGATTCAATTCAACATTTTGTTCATTCGGGTTTGATTGTGTCATAAATAGCTCCGTGATAATCTATTATTTTTATCAAAATGGGTTCAATCAGGAAAAGATCCATATAACAACGATTGTGAATTAAAAAATCGTTTAATAAGATGAATTAAAAATGATTCGCATTCATACACATAAGAATTCCAAAGGACTAGGGAGAACCTCGTATTTTCTATCTATGTAATCAGAGCTTTCTGGAAATTTTCTCGACTAAAACTAATTTTCCATTCATGGAGAATGGATCGCAATAAATGCAAAGAAGGAGCATCTTGAATCCAATGACAAAAAAATTAGAACCAAAATTTTCAGATGAATTGAGTAGGGCAATCGTATATCTGATATATAATTGGAATGCGGTAACTTATCCTCCATAAGAGGAAATAGGCAATGGATGGATCAGAGACTATTCCACCCATTCATTCGTTCTATGAAATGTTTTGATCGTATTGCGAATGAAACTTCCAAGATAATTGTAAAACCTTCTAGTATCGATTTAGAACAAAAATTCTTATTGCATTTTATCATTTTTTTTGGATTGGAATTCTCGAATAAGCTAATGGAATTAGTTTATTTACACATCCGATGAATTGAACGTTTTATAGTTAGGAAACTTAAAAAAATTAGAAACTAAAATTTTTGTTGGTTTGAAGAAACCAGATCTATCTAAATGATGATCATGAGCAATTGTGTAAAGATCTTCCCAAAAAAAAACGGATATAAAAATAATTATCGCCAAGATTTATGTTTGTTTTCATTTCTTTGGAATTCACCCATTTTTAAAAAATCCTAGAGATTACATAATGCTTACTCTTATGCTATTCGTTTACACAGTAGTGATATTTTTTGTTTCTCTCTTTATCTTTGGATTCCTATCAAACGATCTAGGACGAAATCCTAGGCGTAAACAATAGTGATGAAAAAAGATTAGGAAGTATATTTTCTAAAAGTGCTATTTCTATAGGTTTTGAGGAGTCATCTTAAGTGACTAAACGGAGAGAGAGGGATTTGAACACTCGACACAAATAACTTGTACAATGGATTAGCAATCCACCGCTTTAGACTGCTCAACCATCTCTCATAGATGGGAGATCTAAAATGAATATAGCATTTCACTAGATAAAGACCAAGATTTGTGAGAATCCAATTTTTTGTTTTTATTCCATTCCAAATGATTTTCCAGTTTCTCTAGCCCAACCAATATCTGGCCAGGCCATTATCTTCCCTAGATAAGAATAATTGACCAAATTATGAAGCATACAGTGCTCTAGCTAATCTGAAAGATTAAAAAAATACTATAAAAGTAGCTAAAAGGGCTATCAAAATTTGACCTAGTGATATCATTTGTTTATTTCCTCTCCAATCACTTTTTATTATATAAGATAATAGATAAGCACTTCTAGTTATTTATTTTAATGATTCCAGTTGTTTCATATTGGGTCTCGATCTTGATGTACTGCTTTCTCTCTCATTGAACTCTATTCCCCAAGGAGCCGAATAGAAACTTTCTTGCCGTGAGAGGGGGATATCCAACCTTGAGCTCGAGCTACCTTCCCTCCCATCACTTCTTCACCCTCCCTAAGATGGGAACAAACTGTCTTACCTCCAACTCCCTTCCTACAAAATTCCCCTCTATATTTCGTTGTTTAGGATGGCACGAGGAGAGAAAACAACTACTATGGAAGGGCACCGACTCCGGTTGTTTCTTTCTTTCTGGAAGGAAGACTAGTCTACTTCTGTGAAGGATGGAAATGCCTAATTAACCACTGGTTATTACTCATCTTGTCAAAGAACATTCCCTTCCCTTCTCTTTTCACTGATCTTGAAAAATAATCCGAAGAAGCACCTTATTAGAAGATTTGTAAATCAATTTGGAATGACATATACATCACATATATTAGATCAACTGAAGATTTTAGGTTTCCAACAAGCTACCCACATAGCTATTTCATTAGGAATTAATGATCTTTTAATAACACCGTATAAAGCATGGCTTATCCAAGATGCGCAGCAATGAGGGTTTGCTTCAGAAAGACATCATGATTATGGGAATTTATATGCAGTAGTAAAATTACGTCAATTGATTGAGATATGGCATGCTACCAATGAATATTTGAGACAAGAAATGAATCTGAATTTTAGGATGACTGGTCCTCTTAATCTAGTTAATATGATGTCCTTTTCAAGAGCTAGAGGAAGTTCATATGATGTCCTTTTCAGAAGATAGAGGAAGTACATCTTAGGTTCACCAATTAGTAGGTATGAGAGGATTAATCTGAGAGGAAAAATTGTTGATCTACCCATTCAAAGGAATTTCCACGAAGGACTTTCTTTAACGGAATATATTATTTGATGTTATGGCCGGTGTGGGAATGAAAACAAGACTTCATCGAATGGTAGATCTTGGTAGAATGGCCCTAACTGAATCCAATTTGAGTTGAAATGGAAACCTATCTTGCTTCTAAATCTACTCTTTAGTTGGAGTATGGGTGGGTCAAAATCCTGATGATAACTCTATTAGGTTAGATGGAGTTCCAAACATGTTTTCCTTACCCACACAGAGTAATGAGAAGGGAGAGGTGGAAAACCTTGCACATCCCAACCAGCCATTACAAGGAATCCTGAATTGCCACTTTGGGACATAGAACATTTAGACAGGTCACAATGCGTTTCAGACCAGGGGGCTTATTCTAGCTCCCCTTTTAGCGGCGCTATCTGAAGACTACTGGAAACCGTGTGTGGGCATTAAATCATTAGTCAAATTTTTCTATTTGGCATTGGACCATTAGTTGAGCTTCCTATTTATGACACCATCTTACAAGTTGTATGAACCAAATTCCTATATTAAGTAAGAAAGGGTTATGATCAATCCGATAAGAGTTGCCAAAATGAGATCGATCCCCGAAACTTTGAAAAAAGTCTTCAACTTTCCATCGATTCATACGGCTCAACCAACACCCACTCAGAGAGAGACATAAGATATACCATAGGCTAGGGCAAGATGTTGCACGCCCTAGTCCTTAGAAGGTTTCTTTCTTGGGGTGAGTGCTCAGAATAAAAAGGCCAATAGAGGAAAATGCTTTAAAATGGTTTCTCATCGGATCCCTATCAGGTAATAAGTGGAAGGGCGCTCAAAAGAACTTGTTTCAAATTACCATAAATGGGCTTATAGAGCTTCAATGCTCAACCAGAAGAAGTTGTCACCTTACTATTTAGTTGCTCTTCTTTTGACCAGTCAGGCCTACAGGCATATGAACCGCGGCCCAACTCTTCTTTCTATAGCACCAACAATGCCATAGACACTGCATTCTCTTGATACATCTACTCAAACAGATATAGTCCACAGCCATGTGTCATTTTATCTCATAGAATGTATCATGTATAGAAAGTAGAAATGCCTTGCTCCCTTAGTGTAGTACAACCATGGTTCTTCTCATTCTCTTTCTATTACCTAGCCATATAACCACTATCCCTCTATTGGACTCTACTACACAACCCCGGGCCATTACCCACTATCATCTTGGGAGTTTAGTTTTTGTATCCATTTTGGAAAGAGCTACACATTGCCTATTGCACATGGTTTCTAATAAGGGCACCAATACAAAGATTAGAAACAATGATCTATGGGTGGGGCATATGTTTTTCAATGATGTTCCATTTCTCTTTGCAATACCACATCCAACTTACAATGTGTCATCTATTAAGGAACATGGCATAAGCAGGCATACCACCATTCTACCCTCTACTCTTGGAAACAATAAAGATAGTCCCATACTCTCTATGACAAACATATCCCCCACTTTATTAGCATTTCTCTTTTATACAATTTACTAGTGCTATCTAGATTATGTATACCTATCATGGCATTTATCTCCTCTTTTCACTCAAACATGGCACCTTTGAACATTGATGGATCTCTCCCCCCACAACTGCAGCACACATGTCCTAGCATAGCCTTGTGACACAAGGTTTCACATCTATCCAGCAATACATACCATAGGTACTGGACAATGGGAAACACACCGCACAGATGGGCGGCATTTCTTCCAGTAGGTTTCCTCCCACTAGCACCTTTCCTAAACCGAGAGGCAAGTGCTATATCTAAATCTAACCACCAGGCACTCCTACCTATTCTTTGTAATCATGCCACCAATTCATCATGGATACTCATTGGTTTTCTTGCACCACATTAGCAATCCATGCGAATAGTGACCTGGCTCTTAGACACATGGGACTTATTCTACATTGCTTAGTTTTGCATATCTATCATTTAGTTTATGTCTTTTTTGTGCTTAAAAGACTTGTAGTTCTTTCTTTTTTTTCTCTACGTGACTAGAGCCCCCTCTTCATCTACTTATTCCAGTTGAGTGTTTCTATAAGGGTTTACGCATATTTTTTCACTCAATAGTAACTCACCGACATCTTTAGCTAGATAGAGCCACCCTTTGATTCACATCAACACTCACCATTGCATGATAGTTCATCATTGTCCTTTCCCTCCATTCTTCCCTACTTCAAGGGGAAAGCAGGAATGCTTTCAACCTTTTCAATTGGGAGGAACTGATACAGAACATGAGGGTGCACCTGCCAAGAATAGTGCCTCACCAGCAGTGCACTGAGTGCCTTTCCAAATTCCTATAGGTCGGTGCGAGCATCGAGAGACAAATGGTCAATATAGAGTCAATTTGATGCATACTGTTGGTCACATTAAGAACCTAATTCTCACGTTCAAGAGTAAGCAAACCAGGAAACTTGACAAAAGAGATCTCGACTTAAGAAATAGAAGAAATACATTCAGGTTAACTGAAAGAACAAAATGGGTCAATGACATGAATTTCAAACATTACTTTTGATAAATGATCAAGTTTTCTCCTTTCTCCCACCCTAAAAAGATGAAGTATTATAAATAAAGAGATCTACTTCAAATTATCCAAATAAAAATCTTTTTAAGAGGTAACTATCTATGTTCAGTATAAATTTTTTGAAGAATACTTTCCTACCAGGAAAGTACTTCACGTCTTTAGGATCCAATGCTACACCACTGCTCAATAGCTAACCCTATTACATAAATTGATTCCTTCTTTTTGCCAATGAGCAAATTTGATCATATCAGCCTGAACTTTCAATAATTGATCTTTATGGTGCTTTCTCCATCAATTGAATTGATTTTATTTTATCCATGGACTATCCAGGCTATATTTACTAATTCATATTTGAGCTCCTATGAGGGATATTCTTTTGACTACAGCTGATAAAAAACCATTGTTTTGGATGGTTCATATGTAGAAAGCCTCTTTTTTTTTTTCAAACAAATTCATTCTATAGTACAGATAGTCACATGTAATGATAGATTGAGGTCGTATTATTAAGAGCTTGTGGTAAAGATGGGTTTCGTTCTAATGCCTGGAAATAATATTCCAAAGCCTTAGTATGTTCCCCATTACTCATGTGGATAAGACCTATATTATATAATATATAACTTCGGTCATAGGGGTCAATTTCCGATCGCATGGCTTCATAATAATTTTGTAAAGCTTTTGCATATTCCCCTTTGGATTGAGCTGACATTTGTTACGGTCATTCATTCAATTGAAATGATCACCGCTTCAAAACCGTACATGAGAATTTCACCTCATGCGGCTCCTCCTTTTTTTACATAATAAGGGAAGTAATCCATTAAATGGACAAAAAAAACTTTCCTATATTATGAATTAACAGGAACTAGTGTATTTCTGACGAATCTCTAGCTATCCTTCTTGCAAAGATTTTTTTCTAAATAGAGCCTGATGTGGATCGATTCCCAACTCGCCGTTGGTCAAGCAGTCAAGTGATCTACTCGTTGTGATGACAAAGTCGTTGGATCAGGATACTCCTCCCTAGGTCCTCCAACTTGGAATGGATGGTGAAGCGTAGGTGGGAAGCTGTGAGATGGATACGGTGCTTCGCCCTCTAATGCTTCTCTAGCACTTGCCAAGAATTAGAATTAGGCCTTTGAGTAGTTGAGTGTCGACTATAGAGAGTCACCCCTTATCGAATGATTGTACAAAGGAATTCTACCATACTCCATGTGGCTATGGTTGTGAATTCTGATGAAGAGCTATTCAGGCCAGTTTGTAGGAAGTGGATGATACATTTTTGGATTCCTCTCAAGATCTCTACAGTACTCATGATTCCTAATGAGAATTCATCGGCATATCACGTGTAACAAATCCTAATTCCTTCAAGTCCCTCACCATCCATAGAATAGTAGCCCCCCCCCCACAACTATTAAGCCCTCCCGCCCAACTATCCAAACTATCCATAGCCACCCTACCTCCATATTGCGAGGGGGGTCATCTATAGCCCAGATGGGTTGGTAATATTGTGGGGTCTCTCGATCGCCCCTGCCCCCAATGCAATATAGGGGTGGGGGGCCTCTGCCTCCACCTCTTAAGATAGGGGTAGGGGGAGGGGTGGGTGGTGCAGGGGCACTTAGCAATTTTTGTTAACTTTTTTTCTAGGATGTTGGAATCATGTTTTTAGTTTTGTAATAAGGCCAAGAGGCCATTGAGTGTGTGCTCAAATGATTGTAAGGGCTCTAAGAGTCTTTATTTGGCCAATGTTGGCACATGAGCTCTTAAGGGTGCCAGGTAGAACACTTAATAGGATAAGTTGTTTTAGGGTTAATGTAGGTTGGTTGATGTTGTTTTGAAGTTGTTAAGGTCATATGAGTCATTTGAAAGTGACCAAGTTTGGTTTTGAGCAAAGTTGCTCACCTATGCAACAAATTGCAAAAGTTGCAAAAGTTGCTCATAGCAACTTTGCAACATTTTCATACACCAACAGCTAGTTGGTTGACACATTCAGTTATGAGAATGTGTAACTACTCCAAGGCCAGTATAAGGCTTGGAAATATTGATGATAATCAGTTGTTGAAGGTTGTTGAAAATCTGAAGCAAATAGACAAGTTTTGGTTTCCCATTTGGGTGTTTTTCTAAGTTTTTATTGTTCTTTGCAAGTTATACAACCTATATGGATTGACACATCCAATACAGGGTCATGGATTATTATATTGGCATCTTACCTTTTTTTATTTTTTTTTAATTTGGAGTCTTGAAGTGTAGTAGTTTGTGAATAAACTTCATTTTGTTGCAGGTGGGTCCAAGAGCCCTAAAAACCAAGGTTTTGAGAGAAAAATGGCTCCAGCCTAATGTTCCATGGTGGATTTCCTCTCTAAAACCTTGTGGAATGTTACACTGCATTGTATTCTATTGTTTTTTTGGTTTTGAGATAGGGAAAGCTAAAACAAAGATTTACCACCATACCCTAGGCTTGGCACATTGAGTTGGCAAGCATTAAGAATCATGGATAACAAGCCCTAATTGGGTGAATCCAGTGGGTGGAGATGAAGTATGATTGGAGTGGAATTCCATATGGAAGTACAGACCTCAAACCAACATCAATTCACAAAGGCAATCAGACCGGTAAAGGAGTTTTAAGCAATCCCTACTTTTCAAGCCTAGAAAGGGGCAATTAGGCCTAATTCAACTAGTAAGGATTAGATATGTTAATGACAAAAACCACCTCCGGTTTTGAGATATTGTATGTAAAAGCCAAAAGGGTGTCTGGAATGTAAAAGAGTTCATATAGTTGTTAAGGAAGTTTAACTGATAAATGCAGAATACCCCATTGATAGGGCTACTGGAATTAGGTCTTCGGTTAGGCCTAAAAGTGCAGTTTATTTGTAAAACCCCAAACCGGTAAGTTTCAAATATATTGAGTAAGGAATATGATTGGGAATCCTTCCAAAATCATCCATCCTAATGTGTATAGTCTAGGGAATGAAGATCCTATGGTAGAGGGGTTGAACTCTCCAGTTGAGTGTGAAAGGGAGTTGGAAAACAAGGTCTCCTAAGCAAGAAAAGGGAACTCACAAAAAAACAAGTGCTTATCCTAGCCTAAGGACCTTGGGAAGGTTAGAGAGGGTAAGTATTGCAAACCCTTGGAGGGTGTGAGGTGTAGAATCATTGGATGGTTCTTGTGTAGCTTGGAGGAGATACCTATACAAGGTAGCACAAACTAGTGAGAGACAACTCACTCTACATCAAATTGGTATCAAAGCCAATCGATTGAACAAAGTAGTGTATGTCAAACCTAGAGGTAGATTCAAAAGCCAGCAACATGCCACCAAAGGAAATGAACCAAGAGGCCATCAAGAATTTGGTCCAAGATATGCTTAGTGAAGCCCAAGAGAAAGAAACCAAGAAAGGCAAGGGCAAGATCCTTGAATGGGGTGATGAAACTGATGATGAAGATGTAGATGTGATAGAAGTCATAACAGAAAAGAAGGAGTGGGACAAAGATCAGAAGATCTTCTTGGATGCCCTCAAGTCACTCAATAAAGACAACATAGAAGGTTTACCTATATACAATGAAATCCTAAATGGAGAAGAGTTATTGGATTGGATAGAAGCCTTGAACAATTATTTTGAATACAAGGAAGTTGCAGAAGAAAAGAGGGTCAATTTGGCCAAATCAAGATTGAAGGGATCAACCCTAGTGTGGTGGAACATTATGCAAGTAGAAAGACAATAAACTATGAGAAAGAAGATCATCTCTTGGGAGAGAATGAAGATTAGGATTAAAACTCAATTCCTACCTATAGATTATGAGGTGTAGATGCACAAGAACTTGTAGAATTTCAAACAAATAGAAATGGATGTGAGTACTTATACAGGGGAGTTCAAAAAACTTACCCTAAGAGCTAGGAAGCAAGATGAAGAAGTGGAGAAGGTTGCAAGGTACTTAAATGGCCTTAGACAAAACATTCAAGATGAGATCGGCATGATAGTACCTGACACAGTCCATAAATGCTTTCAATTAGCTTTGAGAGCAGAAGACAAGATCAAAAGGAAAGGTGAACATAATCAAAGGGGCAGAGGTGGCAGAGGTTACAGAGGAAGAGGGATATTCGGAAGGGGTTATAATCCCAGCAATAATGATGAAGGCAATCAATCAGAGAATGGTTGTGATAATCTTAACAAAGGAGGACAATTTAGAGGCAACTCTAGAGGGAGAAATAACTATAGAGGCAGATTTGAGAATTTGGGAAGAGGAACCACAGTCTTCACTGGAAAATGCTACCATTGTCATCAAGTGGGGCATACCATGAGTCACTGTCCTAAAAAGACTTCAAGGTCTCACATGGGAGACAAGAGAACACAGTTGGTGCAAGAAGAGGATTGTCAAAGTGTTACCTCACAAATCAGCACAACAGGACCAGACCTAGAAGGAGAGAACCTGATGCTGAGAAGGACCTTGTTGAAGGTACCACAGTTCAAAGAACCTACACAAAGGAAGACACTTTTCAAAACCAACAGCAAATCTCATGGTAATATTTTTAAATTTATAGTGGATTCAGGGTCTACTAAAAACATTGTAGCAGTTGAGATGGTGGACAAACTAAAATTGAAAAGGTTGCCACATACCACCCCCTATAAGGTATCTTGGTTGAGTAAGGGTCAGCATGTGCTTGTAGATGAGAAAACTTGGGTAGATTCTAAAATAGGAGATTACAAGGATAGTGTTCTATGTGACATATCACCCATGGATGCATGTCACTTGTTGTTAGGACACCCTTGGCAATATGATGTCAAAGCCATACATGATGGGGAGAAGAATTCCTATGTTATCACCAAGGAAGGTAGAAAGTTTCAAATTGATCCCTTGATTGATCAAGGTGAAGAAAGAAATGTTTAATAAAGTGTTATGTTGCTTAGTGGGAAAGAGTTCTGGAAGTTGTTAAAGCATGAAGGGAACCAAGGATGTGCTCTCATAGTGAAACCCAAAGAAGAGACAAAGACTGAAACCAAGCCGGTGATACCTCAAGAGGTGTAGACCTTACTAGACTGGTACAAAGACATATTTGTCAATGAGATATTGGATGTCTTGCACCCTATGAGAGATGTTAACCATCAGATAGAAATCATACCTGGTTCAACTTTGCCAAACAAACTTGCTTACAAAATGACACTTACTCAAAATGAGGAAATAACAAAGAAAGTGCAAGAATTGCTAGATAAGGGTTTGATAAAGAAGAGTTTAAGTCCATGTGAGTGCCCACTATTTTGGCACCAAAGAAATATGGTAAGTGGAGGATGTATAGTGATTCAAGGTCCATCAACAAAATCACAATTAGATACTGGTTTCCAATGCAAAGGATTGAGGATATAAAGGACTACCTAGGTGGGGCTTTCTACTTTTCTAAAGTGGATTTGAAATCAAGTTATCATCAAATTAGGATCAGACCTGGTGATGAATGGATGACAGCCTTTAAAACAAATGAAGGGCTCTATGGATGGTTGGTGATTCTCTTTGGGCTCACAAATGCACCTAGCACCTTCATGAGACTCATGAATAAGGTTCTTCAAGAGTTCATTGGTAAGTTTTTCATTATTTATCTTGATGACATTTTGATTTTTAGCAGGTCAAAGGAGGAGCATATCAAACACCTAAATCAAGTTTTGAGGAAGCTACATCAACAAAAGTTGATGATCAACATGGATAAATGTGATTTTTTCAAAAATGAATTGGTGTATCTTGGTTTTGTAGTTTCTCAAGGTTTTTAAAAAATGGATCCATCAAAATTGGAAGAAATAGTGAATTGGCCTACTCCTAAGTCAATAGGAGATGTAAGAAGTTTCCATGGTTTAGCTTCTTTTTATAGGAAATTCATTAGAGGTTTTAGCCATGTGTGTGCACCTGTCTTGAACACCATCAAAGATGGGATAAAATGTCAGTTTAAGTGGACTAGTGCAGCAGACAAGGGGTTTGAGTTGTTAAAACAAAAGGTAGAAAAACTTCCTTATCTTAGGCTCCCTAATTTCAATCATCTTTTCATTGTGGAGTGTGATGCTAGTAAGTTGGCTATAGGGGTCATTTTGAGCCAAGAAGGTCACCCGGTTGCATTTTTCTCTGAGAAGCTCAATGAAGGAAAACAAAAGTATTCTACCTATGATCTAGAGTTATATGCCATGGTGCAAGCACTCAATAAGTGGTGGCATTATTTGTTACCTAAAGAGTTCATAGTCTACACTGATAATCATGCACTTAGTTTTTTGAATGGGCAGGAGAAATTGAATCAAAGACACCTCAAGTGGGTTGAGTATTTGCAGACCTACACCTTTTCCATCAAGCACAAGAAAGGAGTCACCAATAAGGTAGTGGATGCCTTAAGTAGAAGGGTTATAACCATTCAAGAGATGCAGCTACAAAGTGTGGGGTTAAATTACCTCAAAGACCTCTACCAAGGTGACAAATATTTTGGCGAAGCATATGATGTTTTCTCAAAGTTTGCTAATGCTTGTCATGATGCCTATTCTGATTTTATATTGCAGGAAGGCTTATTGTTTAAAGGACACCTAATTTCCATACCACAATGCTTTATGAGAGACAATATCATCAAGGAGAAGCATCAAGGCAATCTAAGTGGATATTTTGGTCTTGACAAGACCTTAGAGAAGGTTGGCAGGTTTTACCATTGGGCTAAACTACAGTCAGATGTTAGAAGATTTGTGGAGTAATGTGCTTTATGTCAGAGGGTTAAGGGTACCTCTGACAATGCAGGTTTATATCAGCCTCTTACCATACCAACAAGGTCATGGGAGTGTGTGAGTATGGACTTTGTTCTTGGTTTACCTAGAACTCCAAGAGGATATGACAGTGTTTATGTCATAGTGGATAGATTCAAAAAGATGGCACACTTTGTGCCTTGCAAATGCACAAATGATGTCTCCTACATAGTAGGGTTTGTTTCAAAGAGATTGTAAGGATCCATGGTTTGCCTCTTAGCATTGTGAGTGATAGAGATATAAAATTTGTGAGCCACTTTTGGCGAACATTGTGGAAGTAACTTGGTACTAACCTTTCTTTTTCATCTGTATACCATCCACAATCTGATGGTCAAACTGAAGTAGTTAATAGGTCCTTAGGTAATTTACTGAGATGTCTCACCAAACAACATGGTCAAGTTTGAGATCTAGTGTTGGGACAAGCAGAATATGCCTACAATGACTCTATCAATAGGAGCATAGGTCGAAGTCCATTTGAGATTGTATATGGATGTCATCCAAGGGGTATTTTAGAACTTTGAGATCTCAGTTCTATGGACCATAGGAGTGCTCAAGGTGAAAACTTTGCAAAGAATATGAAGGAGATCCATGAACAAGTCAAGCAAACATTTCAGCAGAACAATGAGAAATACAAGATACACGCAATCAAAACAAGAAGAGGAGTATACTGCAAGATAGGTGATCTAGTTATGCCCTATCTAAGAAAGGAGAGACTCCTTAAGGGGAAGCCTAGCAAACTATGCATGAAGAAGATTGGACCTCTTAAGGTTGTGCATAAGTTTGGAAATAAGGCAGAACTACCACCAAACTTGGGCACATCACCAATCTTTAATGTGTGTGATTTGTATCCTTATTAAGGAACTGAACCAGTTACAAACCAAGAAGAGCCTACCGCTATTGAAGATGTAGATTGGATACAAGATCTACCTCCAATCCAAGGTATTAGATACCAACTACAATTCCCTACCTACCCATACACCCCTAAATGATGAAGGATGGATAGGAATACATACAAAGTTAGGATTGATGATACTTTCTTTCCTTTCAGCATGCTCGAGCTAGATTAGATGGATAGCCTCCCACAGCTATCTCTGCTCCATCTGGGGGTGCCAACTATCTATTGGAATGTCGATTAGAATAGTAGGGGCCACCCAATGAATAGGAAAAAGAAAGGGAGGGGGTTTCAATCTTCAAACCTAGATAGCCTTATATATGGAACATACTAAACACCCTACCTTTATTGTTTAATGAAGAGCATCAGTCATCTATGTTGGTTAGACTAGAGACTAGAATAGTAGGAGATTAATCTGATATATAACATTCATATCAATGGAATTATTCAATCTATCTATAGAAAAATAGTCCTAATCTCCCATCCAATTTTTTGGGTTTAAATGCAGAACCAGCGACCTACACAAAAGTGAATTTATTCAAGAAAAAGTAAATAGGAAATATGAATGAAAAGAAAAAAAAGAAAAAGAAAAAAGAAGAAAGAAGAAAGAAGAAAAAACAACTTTGTTGATAATAAAAATCCCTTTTGGCAAAAGAACCCTTTGTAGATTTTGGTCTTTGATACATTGATCTCATTTTTACATAATATGAATGAAAAGGGCAGGCTCAAAAAAAAAAATGTCGGGCTGGAGAGCCGAATGAAAGGTTCATGTTCGGTTTGGGAAGAGATTATCCATTCGTTCAACTTATGAATAGATAATCTACTTTCATTAAGTAATCTATATAATAACCGTAAACAAAAAATATTGAGTATTATTCTGAATTCTGAAGAACTATGTAAAGGAGCTGCTAATCAGCTTGAGCAAGCCCGAGCTCGCTTACGGGAAGTAGAAAGGTGAGCACGCAAAATTCGGGTAAATGGATACTCTCAAATGCAACAAGAAAAAAATGATCTTATCAATGTTACTTCTATTAATTTGAAACAATTACAAAATTTAAAGAATGAAACCATTCACTTGGAACAACAAATAGTAATTGAACTAGTTCAAAAAAAAAATTCTCACCAAGTTGTCTAAAGAGCTCTAGGAACTCTGAATAGTCATTTGAATAACGAGTTACATTTAAGTATGATAAAGCATAATATCGACCTACTCCTAGACATGAAAAACATAACTGATTATATATATAATATAGTAGGTCTTATTTTTCAAATGAGAATTAACTATTGTTAATGGTAACTATTCGACCCGATGAAATCAGTAGTATGATACGTAAATAGATTGAACAATATAATAACAAGGTCCAAGTTGTTAATATCGGTATTGTACTTCAAGTAGGAGATGGAATTGCTCATATTCATGGTCTTGATAAACTAATGGCAAGGGAATTAGTAGAATTCGTAGATGGTACAATAGGTATTGCCCTAAATCTAGAATCAGATAATGTTGGAGCTATATTAATGGGTGATAGCTTGATGATACAAGAGGGCAACAGATACCAATAAGTGATGTTTATTTGGGTCGAGTTGTAAATGCGCTAGCTCGACCTATTGATGGTAAGGGTAAGATTTCATCTTCCGAATCTCGATTGATCGAATCTCCCGCCCCAGGTATTATTTCAAGATGTTATGTATATGAACCTCTTCAAACAGGTGCTATTGCTATTGATTCTATGATCCCTATAGGATGCAATCAGCGAGAACTGATTATTGAGGATAGGAAGACTGGTAAGATGGCAGTAGCTACATATACGATTATAAATCAAAAAAATCACAATCTAATATGTGTTTATGTCGCTATTGGCCAAAAAACTTCTTCCGTAGCTCAGGTAGTTAATACCTTCAAAGAACGTGGCACAATGGAGTATACCATTGTGGTAGTGGAAACTACTGATTCTCCTGCTACATTAAAATGTCTTGATCCTTATACAGGAGCAGCTTTAGCCAGATACTTTATGTATAAAGTACAACATACATTAATCATTTATGATGATCTTTCCAAACAAGCACAAGCTTATTGACAAATGTCTCTTCTATTAAGAAGACCCCCTGGCCAGGAAGCTTATCCAGGAGATGTTTTCTATTTACATTCTTGTTTATTAGAAAGAGAAGCTAAATTAGATTCTCAGTTAGGTGGAGGGAGTTTGACTGCTTTACCAATAATGGAAATATACATTTTTTGTAATAATATAAGTTTAGTTTAATTATAAAATCTATATAATTATAATTATAATAATAAAATTAATCTTAAACTTAATTATTAATTATTATTTGAATATCATATATTTGTTTAAATATATCTATGTAATATTAATTATAAATGATCTCAATAAAATAACTATTAATAACTATAAAATTATATAATATAAATAATAAAATGAAAACAAATATTTTTTAATGACTAAATGAAAAATATTTAAGTGGATTTATGGAGATTGCTTGGAGACCTTTGAGATGGAAAATAATGATTTATTGTGGTATTTCTAAACCTCTAGTGATAGTCTTTGTGGTCGGCAATTGTGATTCAGTAAAGTATGACTATTCTAGTGAACAGTTTGTCAGTTAGGTCTTTGGTCTGGATTGTGACAGATATGTGTTAGATGATTATGTAGTTGTAGTATGATACTTATGAATATATATGCTCACCATATTTTATATTTCATGTGCTCATGTGTTTTACAATTAAAGATATCTGGGTTTGGAATCTGGTTGGTCCAATGGCAGAGTAACAATGTGCAAGAATGTATTGCATTCCTTTATCTTTAGTTGGTTAGAGTGATTTGGTTCATTGTTTTGGCTTCATTGATGGTTTTTTTAGCGATTTTGGTCATTTGCAAGTTTTTTTGGTGGTTCGTAATGAATATTGAATTAGTTGTGTTGGTGTGTGTTAACAATTATTAGTTAAGGTCGAAATATAGTATTTTGGTCCATGTAGTAGCATGTGGTTGCATAAGACCTATTTTGGAAGTCTCTGGAAGGTGTGTTGATATGGTACAATCCCTCACACATTTCATTTGTCTTTTTTATTGCCTTTGAGATTAGTTTTTGTTCTGACCATTTTGTATGTACATGTTACACTTGTTTTGGCCAACCTAGTTGATAATATTGTGGTTGTGGATATTATATAAAGGATGGAATGATTATAGATAAAAGAATGAATTATGTATATTGTGCAAAGCGAATGTGAAGTATTATAGAGGTTTGTATATATTGCATAACAATGATGAAAGAAGTTTGAGATGTGTTTCACCAGTGAATTATGATCAACATTTCAGTGAACGTGGTTTTCTGGAGTTCAACCTTTTTGATATTTTTGTATCAAAACTCACGTATCTTACCCTAAAGAAATAATATTTAATTTTTTGCAAGTCCTTTTTATATCTTGACATAAATTTGTACGCCTTAGTTTTGCAATTTCACTCAAGAGCAATGAGCTCCTTGGCCTTTAGCCTAAAGATTTTAATAAGTTTATTATATTGTGAGCGTGATTCCTGTACTCATAGCTTTTCTTAGTTTAGATTTTCCACATAAAAAATAATATAAGATAATCTATTAAATAGTAGCATAATAATATATTAAAAATAATATTATTAATTATGGGGATTGAAAGTGTCCCAGCATAAAATCCTAAGGATAAGAACAAATATAAAATAAAAATATAATGATATGATAATATAATAATAATAACAATGAATCTTAATAAAATTGTTGTTTTGGTCAAGATTTTATTAAAAATATAATAATATAATAATAATAATAATTTGGAACAAATGGGGACTAGGATAGAGGAGAGTGCTTTGCAACTAGAGCCAACCTCGCATGAGTCGAAGTCAGCCTCATCTGGCTCGTACCTACTCATTTACTACATTTCCCATCGTGCGTAAGAGTGCAGTGTATGGGAGATGGCAATAAAATACCTTGTGCATTGATCCCCTCTTCAAATATTGTTGAAGGAGAAGAGAAGAGTTTCAAATAGGCTCTGGTCGGCTCTAAAAGTCTCCCTGATGGTGTGCACTTCTTGGTGGTGCAATCAACCTCAAATGGACCACGGAATGGAAGTGGAGGAGTAGGTAAGGATTCTTTTGGTTCCATTTTAACCGTTATGCCTAATTCTAAATTGTTGTTCTTGACCATAGTAAGAAGACCCCTTCTAGAAACTTTATGAATGATTGGCTCCAAAAAGTGTGGGTTAATAGATTAGGGTTTCAATTCAATTTTTGTCGAATGATTCAGAAAGGGTTGTACATTTTTTTTTCAAAGATTCTAAAATTTAGAAAGAAGTTATTAAAAAAGAATATTGGAATGTAGGGAATGGTTGTTTCAGAGCCATAGGATGGTCACCTAAGGCCAACTATAATGAGATGCTTGTACTATCATTCCCTAGATGGGTTACCGTGAAAGATGTCCCACCCATTTTATGGAAATGGCTCCCTCAAGCACTGGCTTCCATAGGCAATGTTTTAACAATGGACAATTTGTCCACTCTCCTCCCCCACATGAATGCTACACTCTTAATTTATATTAAACTAGGGGTGGAGATTCCATCAGAAATCCACTTTGAACTTGAGGAGAATGTTTTCACTTGTCCGATTAAATTCCTGGGAGGAATCAATGTGTGTTTCTTGCACAAAAATCAAGGTCATATTCAAAGAAATTGCCCTCTACTGAAGAACTCTAAAAACCCCTCCTCCAAGGGAAAGAACCCTCCCTATGCTTCTATACTAGCCAACCCCCTGCAGACTTCTTATTCTGCTTCTACCTCTAGGGATTCCTCAAAAACCCTTGATTTTGTCCCCCCTTTTGTTCCCCCTGGCTCTCCCGACCTCCCACCTATAGGAGGGCAACTGGTTATGTCCATACTAACTCCTTCCCATATTGTTGATCATGTTGTTTCCCCTACCAAACTTGATGCTCTTCTTGATGTTGTCAGGACTGCTACTAAGTCCCCCTCCCTCCCCTCTCTGGTTGAGAGCAGGGTTTCCTCAATCAATGATGATTTCAAATCTCTAAATCTCACTCTAGCAAGCTTCATGCTCAACAAATTGTGATAGAAAAAATTTAAAAAATGATTGCTACTAAAAAGAGGATTGAAGAGAAAATCAATAACTTTGACATTGTGGTTATCCCTACCAAACTTGTGGGAAAGACCCTAGGTAACCATTCCCTCAAACCTATGACTAATCAGTGCGAGGATGACAAGGAGGGGATGGATAATTCTATCCAAAAATGTGGCTCTAAGAGTACCAATGAACCAATATGTTGCCCTGCATCAGGTGATGCATATTATTCTCCCCTCAATGGTACCCTTACTGTACACTCATAAGTGTGCCAAAATGGGAATGTTACCCTCGGTTCTGAGGCCAGTTTGGGAGGTTGTGTGGTTGATGCCAAGTACATAACCTCCTTGGAGGAGGATCAAATGGGGTGTGAGCCTAATGTTGATAAGATATTCTCTTGGGCACTTGTCCCCTATGTTAAAGACCCCAATCAGGATCTAGTGGCCGAAGCCATGAAGGCTTTTGAAATCCAAAAGGCCAATACTAAGAAAATAAAAAAGAAGAGAGAATCCAATAAGAAAAATGTTTCCCAAGATCTAGGAGCTCAGCAAATGTTTGAGTTCAAAAGAAAAAGAGGCAGGCCAAGTGCTTCTATTGCTTCCCAGCCTATTAGAATAAGTGATCCTAAGCACCTTCCTAAGTGCAATATAACCTTCAGGTCTCCCATGGACACCTCCTCCTAATTTCATATGATGAACCTAAATTATATATCTTGGAATGTCAAGGGATTGTAATTCCCGGATAGGAAATATGTAGTGAGAAGGTTTCTTAAACTCTTTAAAGGAACTGATGTACTATTTCTACAAGAGATTAAGGTTGTTCATTTCTCTCTGGATATTAATCTAAAATGCATATGGAAGGAGGAAGAGCACTTCACTACTAGACATCAAAAGGGAAAAGGTGGGGTAGCCATCCTACTCAGTAACAAACGGAAGAACGTCATAGTAAGATGGGGGTGTTCCCCCTGCAATAGAATGGTTTGGGTGGTATTGAAGTTCAAGGGGTCTAAGTATGGTATTATTTCAGTTTATGCACCCAATGATGTTAAGGAAAGGATTGAATTGTGGAAGTTGATTTCCCAGATGGAGAAAATCCCTTGGATATTGGGTGGAGATTTTAACATGATTGAGAGACCATCAAACAAGAGAGGAGGAAACAAATTTGAATGGAACAGTGATGAGAAGTTTTTTTGGAGCAAAATGATCAATAGGTTAAAATTATTTGATCCCATGGCTGATAAAAAGAGAGAGTCCAATTATATTTGGTTCTCTTGGTGCAATTATCAAAAAGGAAATAAGAGGACATACTCTAGACTAGATAGGTTATATGCTCATAAGGAAGCATTTTGCTTCAATAAGAATGTCTCAGGGATGGATGCAAGGGTGGTACCATATTCACTTTCGAACCACCATCCTATTCGAGTTGTGATCTCCTTAGGAAATGTTGAGAGAGAGAGACGGTTAGTGGTAAAGACAACTTCATCCTCAATCCCACCCTTCTCTTGGATGATGATATTAATCAAGCAGTCCTAATCATCAAACTATTCAATGATCATAATACAAAGTTGCAATCTAAAATAGATAGATGGAACCAAAATGTTAGTAATTGGAGGAAACTCTTCCAAACAGTTGGGAGAATAAAAGAAAAGGACTCTAGAAAACTAGAAATCAATCTTCATAATGTGTTATTGGTTGCAGAATACCAATGCCAGAATGCTCCTGATAATTCAACATATGTTGAGAATGTTCGACACGCCATGGATTCTCTTAGGAAACTAAATCATCATAAGATCCAAGGAATTATAACTAGGGCTAGAATCAATTCGATTGAACAAGGAGACAAAGGGTCTAAATATTTCTTTCAGATGCTTCAAACTAAAGAATCTAAAGAAAGAATAGGTGACATATGGGTTGATGGCCATGCAATATCAACTCCCATTGACATCCTCAATCCTTTTAAATAGTTTTATTCCTCCTTGTTCTATTCAGAGGATAATGACTCATATAAGGAAGATTGTAGAAGGAGGATTAAGTCTATCATCCCTAACAAGATTAGCAAGGAAGACATCAATAGTTTATAAAGAGAGATTGCTCTTGAAGAAGTACTTAATGTCATTTCATCTCTCAGGAATGACAAAGTCTCTAGTCCGGATGGGCTCACAGTGGAATTCTATAAGACTAACTCAGATTGGGTAGGTGAATTGCTCCTAGAAGTATACAAGGAGGCCATTTCTATTGGATCCTCAGGGGAGGAAATTAACACAGGGCTCATTAAACTACTCCCCGAGGATGGAGGTAAACTCTTCTCAAAAATTGGAGACACATTACTCTCCTAAATGTATCTTACAAAATTTTAGCCAAAATCACTTTTAGAAGACTAGAGGGCATTCTCCCTAGAGTCATCAATCACTCCCAAACTGGGTTTTTTAAAGGGAGATATATTTAGGAGAGCTTAATTACCTATTGGGAGGCCATGAATTGGACTAAGATGTCAGGACAACCTTTATCGATGCTTCTTCTTGAGTTTGAAAAGGCATATGGCAGAATTGAATGGAAGTTTGTATTCGTGATGCTAGAAGGGTTAGGTTTCCCTCAAGGGTTTTGCAAGATGGTCAAAACTTTGTTGGCAGATGCTAGTGCATGTATTGAAGTTAATGGCCTTAGGTCTGATAGATTTGGGATCTCCAGGTCTATCCGGTAGGGGTGCCCCTTATCCCCTGCTTCATTTGTCATTGCAGCTGATGCAATGCGCTACTTTTTGAGAGATGACAAGATATTGCCAAGGGTTAATGTATTATCCCTACCAAATAGTGAGGAGTTATCCAATGTACAATTTTCTTATGACATTGCTATTATTGTTGAATATTTTGAAATCAATGTTGGCAACCTAATGGATAAACTGAACATATTTTGTGATGCACCAGGGAGCAAGATCTCTCTGTCCAAATCAACAATGCTTGGTTGGGATACTCATGCTCCTCCTTGGTTTGACCAATTATCCATAACTTGGGGGGGGGGGAGCAAATCACCAGGTGAAGTATACCCTTCTCAGTTAGTCCTAATCTTAGAGAAATGTGGCTATGGATTAGAGAAAAAAATTGATGGAAATGTGTGCAAGTGGAAGAAACATTTTCTTTCCCTAGCTGGTAGAGTGCAAGTATGTCAGAAAATCCTCTCAGCCTACAACATTTACTATGCTTCTTCTTGGTTATTCAGCAATTATTAGTGGCATCATATTCAAAAACAAATTAGGAAATATGTATGGTCTGATGGCAGAGGGAGTAAAAAAGTGCATGCGGTTTGGTGGGAATGGTGTGCCATGAGCAAAGCCAAAGGGGGTCTAGGCTTGAAAGATTTGAGACTACAAGGGATGGCACTAGCCTCCAAATAGATCTTCAAAGAACTAACTAGGAATGAACCTTGGAAGGTTCTAATTAGGAACAATAATGCTCATTCTATCCCAAAACAGGGTAAGGCCTAGAAGTTTCTACCACTAGATGACCTAGTAGCTGGTCACTTTTCTATCCATCCAGTGGTGTTTGTGGTGTTCAGGGCTATCTGGAAAGAATGGAAGGAGTAAGGAAATTCATTACTAACAATGGTATTAGCATTAAGGATCAAAAGATATGTGGAGGTAGATCTATATGGTGGAATTTATATAACAAAGGTAAACCATATGAACAATATAGTATCAAGAGTATGTATTCCACCATATGAACAATACAGTTGTTTTGATATTGTTCTATATATGTAATACATACTCCTGATACTGTTAGGGTTTAGATCCCCTCACCAGTTTTGTATTGTTCATATGTACTTTGGTAGTGTTAGTTGGGAATGATTTTGCTCATGTATGGTATCTTATATTTAATTAAAAATAATAATAATAATAATAATTTGGTACTAAAAATGATTTTTTGAAATGTCTCTGCGAATTTTTCATGAAAAATATCTAGACATCGAGCAACATAAATGGTTCTTTGGTAAAACAAAATATGTGGTTTTGGCTTGCAATTCGGGGAACTGGGCTCCCCTTCCTCAGACAAAATCAGAATGGCAAATAGTGAAATCTAGGAGATATCAGAGGGCAGTGAGGAAGGGCTTACCATTTTCTAGGGTTGGAATATGTTTTAGTGGTAAATAGAATACCCTCTCCCTGGAAGGCTCTTTCAAGCCGACCATCTCCAATAGATTCACCCATTCGCAGAATCTTGAGGGTGGTTTTTTCAAAACCAGTTCCCTGAAACAAGCCAAAAAAAAAAATATCAAGAACTTGGATAGCTAGAGATCGGGTGTTAATAATGCTAGACCTAAGATATCTAATGAGGGATGTAAGAAACCCAAATCTCTACTTCCTTCCAAACCTATGGTGGTGAAGTCGAATTTGGAAACAAACCCTAAATCAAAAAAGAAAAATGTATTGGAAATCAATGATAGTCTGGTTGAAAGGAATCAACAAACATGCAAAACAATTGGGGTTTTTGCTACATGGTGTGGACTTGGAGTCCTGACAAAGGTAATTGCGGATTGGTTCAAATATTCCTTCAACCAGATAGCGAGTATTTCTATCTTGTCTGAGAGTTTTCTTTATATTGATTATGGAAATGCCAAGCATAAGAATGAATTCTTAACAGGTAAATCTCTGATTTTTAAAGGCTTTAGTTTTAAACTTTTAGATTGGCAACATGCTTTCAATCCAAGTAAATTGGAATCATTTAAAGCAGATAGACCGGTTTTGATCCCTAACTTACCAGTAGAATTAATGGATAAAGAAATTATTAGGAAAATAGGTAATCATTTAGGAAAATTCGTAGAGATTAGTGATAAAGGCCAGATGTATTCAGAATGTGTATTGATAGTTAATATGGATATTAATGTTAATTCACTCAGCCCTATTGAAATTAGAACTAGGGAGTCAACTTTCCTAATTTACCCTAAAATTTATAGAGGGATTTTAGATCTAGATTTAGCAGTCAAATAGATCTCAGGGGTTTTACCCTTTCAAAAAAACCATGGGGAAGACCCTAAGATGGATATTTGTTTCAATATGGAAAAGGAAGGGTTTGTGATCAAGGATAGCTTTCCCCCGGCAGGGCAGTCTGATGAGGTAGAAGAAGGGGAAATTGTGTGTGATCAATGTATGGTTGAGGGAGTGAATTCCTCTCCCTTGATATCCCATAAGGCTATTTTGACAGATGGGAAGGGTAGGGATACTGACACAAAGAAGGAGAAGAGTTGTTGTATGGGGAAATTTAAAAATTTATCTAATGATAATAAGGATGAAATCAATCTTGACGTTGATTGTTGGGTTGCGGATGAGGTGGGGGATTTTAATCCTATCCCTATATAGGATGTTGGTACGAAAGCCTAGGGTAGTCTCGAAGAAAACGGTTTCCCCCAATCATTGGAGGCTCCCAATAGATTGGAAAAGGATGAACAAGAGGAGGATTTGGTTTGTAAAGAAGAGGAGGTGAATTGCATTATCAACTATTTATGTGATTTAGTTACTGAGGACATCCTGGAGAATTTATTGGATGAAATAGTAGATAGAGAAGAGTTAGAATTACAAAAAAGATTGTTGATGAAGGGATTACGAATTTTATCAATCCTCCAAAGGTCATGGATATGGAGGCCCTTATAATGGAGTTAAATGACAAATAAAATGGTGAAACTTCTGAAGCATTATTAATTGAACAATGGGTTGGGGAGAAGGTTACATCGGATTGTTCAAAACATTGTAAGAAGAGAGGCAAGAAATCCCTATCGAAGTTGAGAGCTAATGATGGAATAGTTGAAGGTCAGGTTAAACTTATGGATATTTTTCATGTAGGGAAGGGGAAGGTCCTTCCCACAACACCATGAAAGAATTTTCATGGAATGTTAGGGGTTTAAATGCCCCTAACAAGCAGTGGATTGTTAAACATTGTCTATCTACCTATACTTTTGATTTAGTTATGTTACAGGAAACCAAACTAGAGAAAGATGACTTAGCCTCTTTTGGTAAACAATTAGGCTTTAGACATATTACAAGAGTACCAGCCATTAGAGCCTCAGGAGGTCTGGCCATGATTTGGGATCCTCACAATATTGGGTTCTCATTACTAGAAACTCATGGCAATTGGATTAGTGGCAGAGTCACCAATTTTAAACATAAAATAGATTTTCTCATTATTAATGTTTATGGACCAACACTAAATGAGGACAAAAGGAGGGTTTGGAAGGAAATTGAGGAATTCATAAGTAGTACCCAGGAATAGACTTGCACCATAGGAGGTGACTTCAATGCTATTATTAATCAATCTGAGAAATGAGGAGGCAAAGGCAAAACCTCTAGAGATACTTTAGACTTTGTAGATTGGATCCATCGTAGTGGCTTGGTAGAGATTAACATGGTTAAGGATGCCTTTATCTGAAATAACAGAAGGTTAGGTTTTAGTAATATCACAAAAAAATTAGATAGGTTCGTTGAATCAGGTAGTCTCATCAACAATTTGTATATCTTAGAAGCCTCAATCTTACCCTTCTCGAGCTTGGATCATTTTCCAATTCAACTTAACATTCTTGCGGATTCAGGACCAAGAAGATGTCCTTTCAAATTTGAATAGATGTGGTTGAGAAATGATAATATTCTTAGGCTTTTAGAGGAATGGTGGAAGGAGGCAGAGGTCTCTGGGTCTGAGATCTTTAAGGTAGTCAATAAGATTAATATAATAAAGAAGAAGCTCATATTGTGGAATAGGGAACACTTTGGTAATGTATATAACAAGAAGGCATAGGTGGAAGTAGAGTTAGTGGAAGTAAATTAAGGTGTCATGTTGAAAGGGATGGATGAAACTTTGTTTCTCAAAGAAAATAAACTCATTGAACAAGAAAATATTCTTGTAAAAGAGGAGGTCTTTTGGAAACAAAAATCCAGGGAAACGTGGATGGATGAGGGGGATAAGAACACTAAATTCTTTCACAATAGTGTCAAACTTAGGCATGTCATTAACAAAATCTCTTAGATTAAGATTAGTAATGGCTCTGAGGTGGTAGATCCTAAGCTCATCTCCAAGGAGGCAGTAGATTTTTTTTCCAACATTCTCAACATAGATTTGAGTCCTCGTCGCTCAGACCAAGACAAGTTTATAAAATTTATATCCAAATTACTAAGTAAGGAACAAACTTATAGTCTGACTACAAAATTCTCTTTATCAGAAGTAGAAGCAGCTCTAATGCAGATGAATCTAGATAAACCCCCCGGTCTGGATGGATTTTTGACTACTTTTTTTCAGAAGTGTTGGACCTTCATAGGGGAGGAGGTGTCAGGTGCTCTTGAGGGCATGAGGAATTCAAGTAATATTCTCAAAGAAATCACTAATACTTTGTTGGCCTTCATCCCAAAGAAGGAAAAGCCTAAATATTTTGATGAGTTCAGACCAATTGCACTATGTAACGCCATCTATAAGCTTTTTACTAAGGAATTAGCTAATAGGCTTCAGAAACTCCTTCCTCTTTTGATTAGTGAGAAACAGACGGGTTTGGTTCCTGGAAGGTCTATTTATGATGGGGTTATTATAGCACAAGAGGCCATACATTCTGTCTAGAAGAATGGAACCCCTAGCATGCTCTTAAAAATAGACATTAGAAAAGCCTATGACAAGGTGGACTGGAGATTCTTGTGCAAATGCCTAGAAACCTTTGGATTCCTCTCTTCATGGATTCACTTGATATTTGAATGCATTTTGACACCTAAATTCTCAATGTTAGTTAATGGAACTCCAAAGGGATTTTTTAGCTCTTCCAGGGGTCTAAGACAAGGAGATCCTTTATCCCCTTTCCTTTTCATTATCATGGCAGAATCACTGGGTAGAGCTATTTCTAGAGCAAGGAAAAATAGTCAGATCTCAAGAATTAGAATTACTAGCAACTTAGATCCTACCACGCACCAACAATTTGTGGATGATACTATGTTATATGGGCTTGGTGATATAGGAGAAGTAAGAGCTTATAAGAAGATCCTAGACTCTTACTCTAAGGCTTATGGACAAGAAATTAACCCAACTAAATCTGAAGTCTTCTTTTTTAACACTAAGGTATGCTTACAAAAAGACATCTGCAAAGTTTTGAATTTTAATTTGGGTAGGCTCCCCTACAAATATCTAGGTTTTTCCTTAGATAAGGGTAATGGATCTTCAAATTTGCGGGATACGGTGATAGATAGGATTAAGAAGAAAGTAGCAACCTAGAAAGGTAAGTGGCTATCCTCTGTAGGTAGAGTGATCATGGTTAAATTGGTTTTGGCATCAATGCCAATCTATCAGTTATCATGTATTTACCTTCCACACTCCAAAAGGAAGAATTGAGTAAACATCTAAGGTCTTTTTTTCTGGCAGGGTACTGGGGATAAGAGGAAGATCTCCCTCATGGCTTGGGATAATATTTACAAGCCAAAGTCAGAAGGTGGTATAGGGATTAAGAATATTAAGGACCAGAGTAGAGTGCTAGGGGAAAAATTAGTCTAGAGAATGTTTAGATCCCCCCACCTCAAGTGGTCTCAAATCTTATTCAACAAATATCTTAGTGGTAGGGACCATACTAGCCTCTTTAGGGAAATTTATCCTCTGAAAGGATCTTGCATTTGGAATTTTATGATGGATTGCAGGAAAATAATCTTAGATAAATTATCTTGGAACTTGGGCAATGGTGAGGAAGCCCTTTTTTGGATGGATTCTTGGGGTGGATTCAATGCACTACATAAGAGTGCTAATCTAGAGACGTCTAGAGCAATGCTGGAATCCAAATGGAGTAGGCATGTCAGGGACTACATAACACCAATTGACAAGGACCTAGCTAAGGGTTGGGAATGGAAATCTCTAGATCATGTGGATATCCCAGAAAT